>NC_058133.1:436108687-436135343 GCF_016433145.1 Gracilinanus agilis | reverse complement strand
AAAACAATATGGTACTGGCTAAGAGATAGAGAGGAGGATCAATGGAATAGACTTGGGGTTAATGACATCAGCAAGATAGTGTATGATAAACCCAAAGAGCCCAACTTTTGGGACATGAATCCACTATTTGACAAAAACTACTGGGAAATGTGGAAAACAATATGGGAAAGATTAGGTCTAGATCAACATCTCACACCCTACACCAAGATAAATTCAGAATGGGTGAAGGACTTGAATATAAAGAGGGAAACTATAAACAAGTTAAGTGAACACAGAATAGTTTACTTGTCAGATCTGTGGGAAAGGAAAGACTTTAAAACCAAGCAAGAGTTAAAGAAAATTACAAAATGTAAATTAAATGGTTTTGATTATATTACACTAAAAAGTTTTTGTACAAACAAAAACAATGTAGTCAAAATCAGAAGGGAAACAACAAATTGGGAAAAAATCTTTATAATGAAAAACTCAGACAGGGGTCTAATTACTCAAATATACAAGGAGTTAAAGCAATTGTATAAAAAATCAAGCCATTCCCCAATCGATAAATGGGCAAGAGACATGAATAGGCAATTTTCAGACAAAGAAATCAAAAGTATCAATAAGCACATGAGAAAGTGTTCCAAATCTCTAATAATTATTTTTTTTTTAATCAATACAACTCTGAGGTATCACCTCACACCTAGCAGATTGGCTAAAATGAAAGAAGGGGAGAGTAATGAATGTTGGAGGGGATGTGGCAAAATTGGGACATTAATGCATTGCTGGTGGAGCTGTGAACTGATCCAGCCATTCTGGCTGGCAATTTGGAATCATGCTCAAAGGGCTATAAAAGAATGCCTGCCCTTTGATCCAGCCATACCATTGCTGGGTTTGTACCCCAAAGAGATCATAGATAAACAGACTTGTACGAAAATATTTATAGCTGCGCTTTTTGTGGTGGCAACAAATTGGAAAAGGAGGTTATGTCCTTCAATTGGGGAATGGCTGAACAAACTGTGGTATATGTGGGTGATGGAATACTATTGTGCTAAAAGGAATAATAAACTGGAGGAGTTCCAGGTGAACTGGAGAAACCTCCGGGAACTGATGCAGAGCGAAAGGAGCAGAGCCAGAAGAACATTGTACACAGAGACTGATACACTGTGGTAAAATTGAATGTAATGGACCTCTGTACCTGCAGCAATACAATGGCCCAGGACAATTCTGAGGGATTTATGGTAAAGAACGCTGCCCACATTCAGAGGAAGGACTGCAGGAGAGGAAACATATAAGAAAAACAACTGCTTGAACGCATGGGTTGGGGTGGACATGATTGAGGGTGTGGACTCGAAACTACCACACCAATGCAACTACCAACAATTTGGAAATTGGTCTTGATTAAGGACACATGACAAAACCAGTGGAAATGTACATCGGCCATGGGTGGGGGTAGTGCAGGGGGGTGAAGGGGAAAGTAGGAGCATGAATCATGTAACCATGTTAAAAATGAATAATAGTAAATGTTTGAAAAAAAACTCATTACTTTCCTATGCCTTTCCCACAATCCATCTTAGTTTTAACTTAGACTAGTCTTAGCATAGTTTAGGAGTAAGCAACCTTTTTTTTATTATTTTATAAAACTTAGATAGGAATAAGAGCATAGTTATAATTTAGCTTAGAATAAGAGTAGTAACCCCTTAGATCTTAGCAACCAGAAAATGTTGCAAGCTGCAAATTTTCAAAAAACATATGAGCAGATCTGTAATGCAAGGTGGCTAAGGGAAACTTTTTGCTTCTGTAATTTCTAATGGTCACAAAAAGTCAGTTAAACATCTTAGAATCTTCAGAAAGTCAGTTAGAACTTAAAGCTGTAAATAGAGGTAAAGTTCCAACTGACAGGGCTTTTGCCTTCTGGCTTTCGCTGTGGCTCAGGCTTTTGCTTTGGCCTTTCAGCTTTGGCCTAATTGCTTCGACCTTGGCCTGTGCTTATTTTGTTTTGGGGAAATTTGGACCTGTCTCATTTCTCTGGATCTCTCCCTGATCTCCCATCTCCATTGCTCCCCTTACCTAAATTTCCTTTGGGTCCAGGTGGAGGGGAGGGCTTGGTGATTAGACATTGTGGGTTTAGTTTCTATAAGCTAGTAGAGTATCCTCAAATAAGTTACGCTTAGTTTTAACAATTTGATAAAGACTTTACTTAAAAGGCAGTTAAATCTTCCTGACTGGGAGAGCCGGACTCTCTCTGTCTAAACCTCTTTGCAACCCATCTCCCACCTTCACCCCTCTCCTTAGAAAACCCTGAACCCCTCTCCCCTTCTGACTGACCCTGATATTAATAAATCCCCTTGTTACCTATTCAAACCCTCTGGTGAATCATTGTGTCGAAAATTAAGACAAGGGCTCAAGGGGAAGGAATCATTTTCCTTTTATTTCTTGAAAGAACTGGGGGCATCCATCTGGGCAGAAAGTACCCACCCAAAACTTCCTCCAGCCATCAGTTTGACTGGCAGGGAGGGGCCCTCTCGACTCCTCCCTCAAGAGACTTTGAAACTAATGAGAGAAACCCTACAGGCAAAATCTAAATATTTCTTACTGGCCCTAATTTCCTCCCTGTATTGTCTGTCTCAAGCCTCTGGGAATAAACCTGTTTGAGCTGTCCTCTCCTACATACCCCATTTCTTTTATCTCCTATATACCTTCCCTTACCTTCATTTCTCCTCCAATCACCTTATAATCTCCTAATATCCCCTTTTATCCATCTTCACACCCAAATTGCATTTTGTTGACCCACTCAGATTAACTTATTTACTTTTTTTTATAACACTTGGATAACCTTTTCTCTATGCCATCAATTTCTTTTTATTATCAACTCCTTCATTCCTTTGTTCTCTCATTCCTTCTTTCATTCTTCTCTCACTAACGAAGTATAAATGATGTGTAACCTCTGTTCCCTATGTATGAACTCAATTCAAGGAATTGCTCAAGGATATTAAGTAATCTTTCACTGGTCCCCTCAGTTTCCTAAAATAAAAAATAAGCTCTTATTTGGGTTTTCTTTAGTGATTAATGAGATTTGAGCAGATTGATGTAATGTCTTAGGGAATCAATACTTTTGATGGGAATCCATGCCCTCCATATTATAACATTGCCAGAGACTAGCTAGAACAAGCAAGGACAACTTATTTTATTGCATAATTTTCTGGTCCACATGTGAACTTGAGGAAGCATTCCAGTTCTCAGAAATAAACAACCTCATACCAGTTATTTGGTTCATTATTTGACATCTGTCCTTACTGACTACCCTGTTACTTATAGTATGACCCCTACAGTGCCACCTCTATAATAATTCTTCTCTTGATGCATTTCGACATTACTTCTATTGCTTTAGAAGACAATTATTTATTTAATGGCATTTTTAGATGTCCTTATTTTTCACAGATACCTTATGATGGTTATCCCTGCAAAAACCCCTAAACAGCAAGTGCTTTTGGTATTTCATTTTTTACATCATTTTGTTTTCAACTCTTCTCTAGGGAGTTTAGAGTACTGCAAAAATAGTGATCATTCTTTCTATTTTACTGACAAATAAAATGAATTCTAAGAAATAAGTAGCTTTCCTAAGATCAGTCTGTAGGGAGCATGGAAGAGTTTTCAAGATGATTCTTTGCCTTGCCTTCTGAAGTCTATACAACAAAAAATAATTTATTCTTTTTCAGTGTTAAACTTTTCACCCTTTTTATGGTCGTCTGACTCAATATACTTGGAAATTAGAACCAGCCCAATCCAGATGTCTTCTCTATGAATGCACATGATAAGTAGTGAGGGAAGTGTGGATCACGCTAAGCAACACAGGGATAACATTACTTAAAAACACATTGACTGCGCCTTAAAATACCACTTGTAGTCAATGTGATTTGAAATCATCAGTCAGAAATTCAAAGTGCTATTATTTTGACTTTAAAAGAAATCCACACAAATCTTGATGGCATAGGGGAACTTATAAAAAGTTAGATCATTTGGGCCAAAGAATCTGTCTGTGTGGACACACACATTCCTTATTCTTTATTCCAAATCAACTTTATCTTTGTCTTTTCCACTATTCCCTATACTTGGAAAGTTTCTTTTTCCCCTGCCCAGATAAATATCTCTCCCCTTCTGTATATCTGATTGAAATTTACTGGACCTCTTGAACCTCTCAGTGATAGGCACCTGCTTTGCTATAGATTTAAATCACAAGTATAGTCTAATATGTATGTCTATTGTCCATATCTACAACTTCATTGATACAGGGCACTCCAGACGGTAAATGTCCTCTACCAACGTACCTACTCTTCAATGTATTGTCTTACTGAGTTGCCTGGGATACTAAAAGCTAATGTGTTTGTCCAGGATCACAAAACTGGCATGTACTAGAGATGAGATTTGAACCTAGGTTTTCCTGATTCTGGATCTGGTTAAGAAAACTGAAGCTGAGTCTAGATTTAGGTAAATTATCAGGAGTTTTTGGGAAATAAGAGATAAATATATTAATATAACTTAGTTATCTTAACCTGTGTCCTCACCATATTGATTTCACTTCCCCTCTTTGTGTCATCCAACAATTTCTTACTCTAGAACTCAGCATTTTATGACATATGACTGTCTAGTTTTTTAGAGTGCCTACTGAAGCTTTTTTCTCTTATCTAGATGCTTTAGAAAAGGACTTTTGAGCAAAGAACATAGGGTTTGCCTTTTCTCATCCTTCTGATTTGAAATCCAATTAAATTGATTTCACATTTACTAAATATTATGTACCAAGTTCTAGGGAAGGAAATTGGGATAGTATGTCCCATGTTCATTCCTTCCATTCCATCCACATTTCTTACCACCTTAAGTCACTGAATTGGAATATTGTATTAAGTCTTTCTGAATTTCATCTTCCTTTCTTCCAGAGAAGAAATGAAAGAAGAAATCATTTATTAGATACTTACCATGCATCAAGTTACTGTAGTAAGCAATGGATATCCAAACTCAAGATCTAAGTTGTCTTTGCCTTTAAGGAACTTACTTTCTAATGAGAGAAAGAAAACATGTAGAAGAATGGAATTCAAGGAAGAATGATTTGTTTTGGGAAGTGACAGGGATGGTGCATAGAACTCTACAAGAATGTGTTGATTCGATATTGCCAGAAGGTAAGGGCAGCATTACTTTTATTATAGTTCTACTGTGAAAGCAAAATGGGCATTTGTACATAATAAGAGATCTGTATGTGGCAAAAAGCTGTTTAGCGTTGAATATGAAGCACAAACATGGCTGGTTAGATAGAGATTTGAGGTAGGAAGTCAATTTAGGGGGTCATTATAAAATTTAGGTAATAGGGGTCTGAACTTTTAGGGGTTGCTCTTTGGGATTGGATAGGAAATGTGTTGTGAAGTCAGAAATAGCAAGATTTGATAACAGATTTGATGTGTGGAGTAAGGGAAAATAAGAAGTTGAAGATAATGACTAATTTACAGACCTGGAAAACTGGAAGGATGGTGATACCTTTGACAGAAACAGGGGAGTTTATAGAAGGAAAGATTTTAGGGGAAAGGTAATAAATTTGTTTTAAGACATAATGAGTTTGAGATGTCTCCCAGATATACCTACCAAGCCCAAGTCCCTCTCTTTGAATTCTAGTTCTGCCTATTAGACATTTTCACCTGAGGGTCCTATAAGCATCGCATGCCTGAAACAGAACAAATTATCTTAATTCCAATTTATCCCAGCTCTTCTTTCTTTCCTAATTTGCCTGTTCTATTGACATTACCATTAATGCAGCTAGGTGGAATAGTGGTCAAGCCCCTAAGCCGGAGTCAGGGATTTGATTTCAAATCTAGCATCAGAAACTTAGTAAATGTGTGAAACAGGAAAAACTACTTAGTGTCTGTCTGTTTTCTCATATGTAAAATAGTTATATTTTTGCGTTAATCACTTAATATCACTTAAAGGCTCCCAGCTTGGTGAGGAGAAGACGTGATATCTGTGAAGAGTTTTGCAAACTATAAAACACTACATCAATACTAGCTATTATTTTCCATTATTACTTTTGTCTTTCAATTTGCCCAGATTCATCAACCTCAGAATCACTCTTCACATCTCATTTCTTACAAAGTCTTAATGATTTACCTCCACAGTAGTTCCCTTATCTGACTTTTTCTTTCCAGTCACATGACCACCATGTACGTGAGTTCTTATTTTTGTCACTTTTTCCTTGCTTTGTCTTTGCATCCCTAGCACCTGGCACAGTTCTTGACACACAGTAGGTACTTAAGAAATGGGAAAAAGAGTAATGTAATTATTCCAAAGTTGTGAACCTGGGTAAAAAGATAGATGATAGTGACCTCGTTAGTAAATTTAAAAAGAAAAAGGAAATTCAGAAGAGGGATTTGCTTTGGGGAACTATTCCTTCTGTTTTGTAAATGTTAAGTTAGAGGAACCTGTCTGATATGAAGGTAGAGATACCAGTTGGTCTTCAATGTATCAGTAAGAGATATGGATGTTGTCTATAGCTAAAAATGTATCCCGGCACTAATTTGTCTATTTGACTGGATCTTGAGAAAAATGAACCATGTCTTAGAATAATATTCTTTTGGTTCTCTGACTATTTGGATAGTTTGACACATCCTACAAACTTTTGTGTCTCTCATTGCAAGCCTTCTGGTTTATGAATTTTAAAAATGTTTTAAAATTTTCTTGAGGTTAGTAGGTGCACATGGGCTGATAGAAACTTTTAGATACAATAACAAAAGTGTATTCCAAGTGTTCCTCATTATACAATTATTATTAGTTTTCATATGCATATTTTTCTAGTATTGCTAATTTCATTCAGTCTTTCCATCTTCCATTCCTAATTCTAGAGATGACACTATAAAATGATTTAAGTGAATTTAGCTTATATTAAATTTATGGCCATGATTACTCACCTAACTTTATATTGATACCAAATTATTATTTGGAAAAATGTATTCTTTGTTTTCATCCACAGACGGTTCTGTCTAATCTCAGGCTTTTCAAACTATTCATTTCCTGTCTACTTTTCATGACTATTATAATGAAAAATTTCAAGACTTTAAATGTGATTTTATATTCATAGCATTTCAGATTAAAGAAATTATCTAAGACATTATCTAAGCAGCAAAGTAGTGGATAGATCCTGGAACTTGATGTAAGGAAGAGGTGAATTTAAATCCTGCCTCTAATACTTATTAGTTCTTTAGTCCTGGGTGAGTCACTTAATCTCTACCTATTCCACTTTCCTCATTTTATAAAATGGGAATAATAATGGCACACATCTTTCACAGTTGTTGTGAAGGTAAGATAAGATTTTTTTATCTTTATATTGTTGTCATCTTTATATTATTTTTATATTGTTTCTTTTATCCTTTCATTTGTAAAGTACATTGCAAACTTGAGACTATATTATTATTAATTATTATTATTAGTTGTCATTATATTTATTGTTATTGTCGTACTATTTGGTTCAAGTGAATAGAGTGCCAGACTTGAAGTCAGGAAGATCCAGGTTCACATTTGGCCTTAGATACATACTTTATTCTGCATCAGTTCATATAAAACTTTCTGTTTCTCAGAAACTCTTATAGTCATAACTGCAATAACATTAGATTATGCTCATCTAACCCAATTTGTCCAGGCATTGCCCACTTGATGGGTACCTATTCCATTACCAATTTTTTTGGTCCTGTAAAAAGTGATGCTAAGAATATTTTCACCTATTTTGAATATTCACTTACATTTCATCTGTATTGTTTCTGGATTTTGATCTCTGTGCAGATCATATATCTAGTAAGATCACTAGATCCATGGATTTAAAGTGTCTTCCTACAGCTCACTCCTCATTTTTGGTTATCTATGCCAATTTATAAGTGATGAGGTGAAATCTAAGAACTGTTTAAATTCACATTTATTTTATTGGTGATTTTGAACATATCATTGATAGCAAAAATTCTTTAAAATTGTTTATATCTTTTTCCCCCACATTTATTGGAAGATTGGTTTTTATAGATACATGTATGTATATATACATAGACATATACACACATATATATGACAATTTGCTACACATATCTGCATATCAGACCTTTATCAATAATATTAAATGTAAATATTTCTCCCATTTGGAAGTTTCTGATTTTATTCTATCTTTAATAATTTTGTTTGTTCAAGAGCTTTTGAATAAAATTTTATGTAACTGAAGTTATTAATTGGATGTGATATGTTCACATCCATCCTTTTTTGAGTTTTTCCTTTCTGTATCATGGTAAATAAACTTCTTTCCATTCTCCTCTAATTTTTAAGTGATGTGAAATTTTTATATTCAGGCAAGTATTCATTTGGAACTCATTGTGGTATATATTAGAAGATTAAAGCTAATTTCTGCCAAATTGCTTCATTCTTTTCCCCATAATTTTTGTAAAAAGAGCATTCCTCTCCCTAGTTATATGTGATTTGGGGCTTATCAAACACTGGACTACTGTTTTTTATTGCTTCTGGTTCCTATCTAAATAGACTTTTCTAGTGACCTACTTTAATTTTTTTAACTGCTACTATTTAATTTGAATGATTACTGCTTTATAATATAATTTGAAGTCTGCTAATTCTATGCTTCCTCTCATTCTAAATTTTTTGCTATTTCTCTTGCGATATTAGTCCTCCTATTTCTTCAAATGAATTTTATAATTTTTCCTAATTCTGAAAGTATTCCCCTTTATAGCATGATATTTATAAACTAATCAAGGTAGCATCATCATTTTTATATTGGTAAGGCACAACAGTTAGCACTGATCATCTTTCAAACTATTGAAGTCTTCTTATACTATAGTTGCATTTATATTACACCTACATTTATCTCAGTGTGCTGTCATGCTAATATTTAATATATTTTATTATCCTTTTGAATAGAATTTATCTTTATAATTCTGAATAATATATAGAAATATGGGTGACTTCTCTACAGGGAAGAAAGAGTAAAATTTTTCTCTGGAGTTCTGAGTCTATACTACTTGGAGAATGATGACACCAGGATGTTTAAAACTATTTTTTAAAATTTATTGAACCAGTCAAGTTATCTCCTTGCCACCCGAAACTTGAATTCCATCCATGAATCCTCCAGTTCTGATAGGCGAGGTTTTACCTTATCTTGGTAGAGATCAGAACTCCATGATAGTCTTTCACCAAATACTTATTGTGATATCTGCTTTCCAGCCATCAGCTTCCTTTGAAACTTTGGCCCTGAAACTTTGGCTTATTTGTCCCCCACATCTGATGAGTGAGATTTCTTTTACTCTTACTGGTATAGGTTACTTCCCAAACATTCTTTACCACAAGTTTTCTGTTTTCTTGGCACCTTCATTAATTTTCTGCCCTCCAATTTTGGACAACCTTGGCTTCTCACACCCCAACATCCTCATATAAGGTGTCTTTCCCTATTAGAATATAAACTCCTTGACTCTCTTACTTGCCTCTATTTTAATCCTTAGCATTTAGCACAGTAACAAGCACATAGTAAATGCTCTCTATATTTTTAAATGTATGTATGTATATATGTATGGGTCTATTTTATCTTTCCCTTCTGTATCTATCTATCTATCTATCTATCTATCTATCTATCTATCTATCTATCTATCTATCTATCTATCAGAATAGGGAAGTTAGGATAAGAGAGGGCTTTATTTTGGGTAAAGGAAGCATGTGAATTTAATCTGAGACATTGAATTTGGTGGTGGAATATATAAGTGGAAATACCTTTAAGGTATCTGGAGAACCTTGAATTATACACTTAGATTTGGATCTTAATTGGAATCCCTTCTCCAATATCCTTGACAGGAGATCATGTAACCTTAGTTGGAATATTTTCTAAGGCAGCCTTATTCCATTTCTAGACAACTCTAATGTCTAGAAAGATCTATTTAATGTCAGGCCAAACTCTAATTCCTTGTGACTTGAATTCTCTAATCCTATTTCTAACCTCATGCATGATAAGGAATGAGTGTGCTTCTTCTACATGATCATTGTTCAGGTATTTGAAAATAACTATGTTTCTACTTAATCTCCTCTTCTATAGGTCAAACACCTATGTTCTAATCATCCTCCTGGCATGTCACTGTCACTTTAAAATGTGGTAGCAAGGATTAAGCACTCCTTTCATGAGCGTTTCTTAAATGTCCCAATTGTTAATATTTTTTCTTTCAGTTTTCTAGTATGTTCTTGTTTGGCTCTCTGTTGTATTTTTACCCCTACCCCTTCCCATGTAAAAGGTAAGCTTTTTAGGGAAGGGACTATTCTATTTTTATCTTTGGATACACAGAATCTATGTTCAAATGTTATCCAACCAGAACAGAGGATAGCAGGAATCTTAGAAGGAGTTAGCTGTGGAAAGGAAGAGAGACATTTCCCCCGAGCTGAGAAGGAAGAATAAGATGGTGGCTGTTGTGAGATGTTTTGAGGAAAGGAGGGAAGGTGAGAGATCTGTCAGATGCCCTAAAGTTTTCCAGAAAAATGATGATAATTTACATTTCTGGAGTGCATTAAAGGTTTCAAAGTCATTTGTTCACAACAATCTGATGATGTAGGCAGTGCAAGTAATATCTTCATTTTACAGGTGAGAAAACTGGAGCCCTCAGTCTATATAGGTCAAATTCTTCTTGACTGCCCCAATGGTAGAGTCTGTTTGAAATTTTAAGGAGAAAATCAACAAACTCAAGAACAAACTCAATTCAACTATTTATTAAACACCTATAATATCATGTGTAAGGAAAAAATGGATAAAAGGGATAACAATATATACATTTTTCCTATTCCCTGGTTGAGGCAGTGATATCTAATTCATTATGAAATGGTCCTGGTTTAGACCCATGTTTTTCAAATGTTTGGTGTTGTGGACCTCAACTCTCTAATTTGTTGCATGTTATAATTTTGTCACCTTTTATTAGTGTTGGGTATGACCAGAAGGTGAAGTGGCAAAAACTAGCTGATTGGAAGAATTTCATGGGAACAGATCAGCTGGTTTGCTTTAAAAAAAAAAGTTCAATTTTTGATTCCACGTGTGCTACTTCCCTGAAAGGGGTGGAATTGAAACAAACTGAATGAGTTGTGAATTTGTGAAATTTTCCAATGAGTAACTACTCATAATGTTTTTATTTGCTTCTTTTAGTAGCCATCTAGTATTAAAAATGACTTTTTTTTTTGTATTTTACAAAAGCAAACTGCAAGGTCTTATGAGTAATGTAGCCTATTTTAGGGTAGATTATAGTCACCTGGAAGAAGTACAAATATCACGTTAGACTTTCCTTCATGACCTCTTCCTACCAAAGGCCATAGATGGCTTTAATTATTTCTGAAAGAATAGTCTTCTAAAAATATTAAGCCATAATGAGAAAAATATTTTTTGACTAATCAGACAGTGTCTAGCCAAATGGATTAGGTCAAGGAGATGAAAGTGGTAGAAATTAATGATCTAGTAAAGGGCTGATTTGGCAATATCTTCTTGATGAGGGGTACTTTTTAGCAAGATTGATTAAGAAACAGGAAGGATTAGCCATCTGATTACAATGGGTCCTCAAGGTGAACTGTAGGCCATAATCATCTGGGACAAGTGAAAAAGGCTGAAATTGACCCTAAATTACAAATTTGTCTACTATGTTCAAAAATTGCTACTTAACTCAAGAGTACTTCCTCAAAGTAGGTGAAGTTGGGGGAGAAGGGGGTTTTTCTTGGCAAAGCTGAATGTCTTAACCTAGACTTATCATGGAAATGTATATTATAGCAAGCAGAGAAATTTATGAATCAGTTGAAAATGGTATGGGGAGAAGTTTCACAAAAAGACAATGTGAAAGTTACTCTTTTTTTTTAACTTATCTCCAGTAATCCTCACAATGACATCTGACTTCCTATTGCTTCTCTATTCAAATTCTTTAGGAACCTAGTATAAGCAAGGTGCTGGGAATACAAATATAAAAATGAATGTCCTTGACTTCAAGAATTTGTATTCTCCTGATGGTTTCAACATGTATGATGATGAGTGCAATGGAAATTGAGGAGTAATACAGCATTGATGGCCAAATAAATATGGGAAAGGCAAGCTTCACAAAGAGAAGTACATGAACCAATTCTTGATTTTTAATTTAAAAAATTTTTAAAGATATTTTTCTATGGTTACATGATTCATGCTCTTTTCCTCTCCCCCCCCATAGTCAACATACAATTCCACTGGGTTTTACATGTATCTGATCAAGACCTATTTCTATATTATTGATAGTTGCACTGGGATGGTCGTTTAGAGTCTACATCCCAAATCATATCCCCATCAACCCATGTGTTCAAGCATTTGTTTTTCTTCTGTGTTTCTACTCCCACAGTTCTTCCTCTGAATGTCGATAGCATTCTTTCTGATGAGTGCCTCAGGATTGCATGAACGGATTCTTGAAGGAAGATGAGGATTCTGAGAGTAGACATGACTACAGAGAATATTCTAGCAATGCAAGGTTACTTATTAATGTAAAGAGGCAGAAAATGAATTTCCAATTTCAGCAAATAGTAGTCTTATTTAATTATAACATAGAATTATAAAAGGGAAACAAAGTGAATCTTTTGAAAGATAGGGTTGTAGTGAACTATAGATAGAGACTATTAAATGTTATGTTGAAATACTTTGTCCTGAAGGCAATTAGAAGCCACTGGAGGCATTTTTTTAAGAAGGGGAGGACTTAGTTAACTCTGTGCCTTAGAAAGGCAATTTTGGTAGTTATGTGGAGGATACATTAGAGAGAGTAGAATGTGGAAGCAGGGAGACCACTAAGATTGCTAGTCCCAATTAGTTCCAATATAGAATCTCTGAATTAGTTATATTATTCAGATTCACACTACATATTTCCAATTTGGGATCAATTATTATATTTTACATTATTATAATTTTCAATATTGCTCATTTGAACATATATGGCCACTTGAAAGAATTAATTACTAGTACTAATTAGGATCTAACTTTTAGCATAGATGTTATGAAATTGGTGGACATGTGGATAAAGAGAAGAGGTATATGACAGTTGGTGTGGATAGGGAATTTATAACTGGTTGGGAATAGGAGTAAGAGAAAAGAATCAACCAATTTACAAACATTTGTTGAGTACCTACTAGATGCCATTCACTGTGTTATGTGCTGGGGATATAAATATAATAAATGAAATAATCAGTACTCACAAGGAACATATATTGACTGGGAAGATAGTACCTTCAACATTAAAAAAGGAAATCTGGAGGAAGATCATGTTAGGTATATGATCATTTTTGCTTTAGGTGTGTTAAATTAGTCTTTGTTTAAGCTGTCAGAGAAGAAAGTTTAATGTTCATGTCTGACTTTTTACTGGGATTCCAGTAATTCATGTTAGGTTTGAGATAAGGGACAGCATGGTATATAGAAGTCATGTTCAAATGTTACCTTTGACACATCCCAATTGTATAATCCTGGACAAATTACTTAATTTCTAAGCATATCATGCAACTCACTAAAACCATAATTCGTAGGTCAAATTTCAGTCTACATTGGTAGAGGGAGTTTACTTATTGGGAGTTCTCTACATCAATATTTCAAATCTAATCTCAAAACAAAAATTTGAGCTGGTGTTGGGGCATCTAAGGAGAAAGTAAAGTCAATTTGGCAAGTGAGTAAAGCTGGAGTCAGGAGAGAGATTTGGGTTGGATGTATAAATTTAAGGATCAATTTTTCAGAGGAGCATTACTATTTGCCATCACATTTAAAAACATCTTGTTTGTTTTTTGGATTAGGTGGCTGGCTACTAAGAGATCTTAAAAGGAACTAAATATTTAACTTATGGCTTTCTCATATGTGAATAAATCTGTGAGGGATGGAAAGGCATGTTTCTTAAAGGGCTGATGGTAGTATGCAGCAATAGAGAATGTTTTTTAAAAAAGAAAGGAATGGGAAAGAAAGGAATTTAAGACCAAGTAAGAGATAGAGAACATTACAAAATGTAAAAAGAATAATTTTGATTATATTCAATTAAAAAGGTTTTGCATAAACAAAACCAATGCAACTAAAATTAGAAAGGAAGCAAAAAACTGGGGAAAATTTTTTTATAACAAAACTTTCTCTTTTATAAGAAAATTAATTTCCCAAATATTTAAGGAACAAAGTCAAATGTACAAGAAATTAAGATATTCTCCAAATGTCAAATGATCAAAGGTAGTTTTCAGATGAAGAAATCAAAACTATCAATAATCACATGAAAAAGTGTTCTAAATCCCTCCTAATTAGAGAAATGCAAATCAAAACAACTGTGAGGTACCACCTCACACCTAGCAGATTGGCCAATATGAAAGTAAAGGAAAATAATGAATGTTGGAAGGGATGTAGCAAAATTGGGACACTAATACACTGCTGGTGGAGTTGTGAATTGATTCAACCATTCTGGAAGGCAATTTGGAATTATGCCCAAAGGGCTTTAAAAGAATGCATACCTTTTGATTCTGCAATACCACTACTATATTTGTACTCCAAAGAGATAATAAGGAAAAATACTTGTACAAAAACATTCATAGCCACATTCTTTGTGGTGGCAAAAACTGGAAAATGAGGGGGTGTCCCTTGACTGGGGAATGGTTGAACAAATTGTGGTATATGATGGTGATGGAATACTATTGTGCCATAAGGAATGATAAACAGCTGGAAAGACCTCCATGAACTGATGTGGAGTGAAATGAGCAGAACCAGGAGAACATTGTATACAGAGACTGAAACATTATGGGACTATCATATGTAATCAACTTTGCTACTTATAGCGATGCAATAATCCAGGACAATCTTGAGGTACTTATGAGAAGGAATGCCATCCCCATCAAGAGAAAGAACTGTGGGTATAGAAATGCAGAAGGAAAACATTTAATTTTTCACTTGTTTATATGAATATTGGATGTGGGGTTTTGTTTTTTAATATATCAATATGGAAATAGGTATTGAGTGATAATACATGTATAACCCAGTGGAATTACTTATTAGCTCTTGGAGAGGAGAGGGAAGAAAGGGAGGGAAAGTACATGAATCACGTAACAATGGAAAAATACTTAAATAAAAAAATTAAAAAGTAGAAAAAAATCAAGGAGTAATTTTTAATGACACAAAAATTGTTAGGATCTTGTTGGTCTTTCTGGGCATTTAACATTTTATTTTAAAATTTTATCATGGATGCCTTTTATTTTAATCACATATCCATAACTTCATTTTTCTCTTTCCTGTCTCCTACCCAGTGAGCCATTCCTTGTAAGAGTTATTGAATTATTTAAAATGAAGTAAAAAAAGCAATTCAGCAAAAACAGGCAATATATTGGCTGTTTCTGTTTTTGTAGGTAATAAACAAAATACATATTATGCAATATCCTATTTCTACAATGAAGGGACAGAAGTTCATTTTCTCAACTCTCCTGTGAAGTTAGAGCAATTGCCTTTGGTAGAATCATCTAGAAAGAAGAGGGCTGACCCAAATGATTTCTGGAAGAAGTTTTCAATAAATAATTTTAGCATGCAGTTTTTAAACAAAATGTCTATTAAAATAAATACTCATATAGGATTCTGAAGCATCTCAGGAATAGGAATTAGAGTAATACATGCTACAGGAAATTCTAGTGGGACATCTAGTGGGAAGTGAGGACATGTGCCTTGCACAAATAGGTATTGACACCTTTTCTTCAATTTATGCCCTTAGAGACTTTCTAGGAGCACTCAAAGGTTAAAAGAGTTGCCCAGGGTGACACAGTCTGTTTGTATCAGAAGTAAGAGTTGAATCAAAGTCTCCTTGGCTCCAAATCCAGCTTTCTATAAGTGATCTACATTCTTAAAAGCTTTGATAATAAGTTCAGTAATCTGAGTTAGTGAAAATCACCACTTGATCTATAAAATATATTTCACTTAAGAATACATAGTATTGCATTACAAAAAAGCAATAGGACCTTTTTTTGGTACTTATACTCTTGAGAGAAGAAGGATTTTTTTAAAAGTGATAAGTTTCCAAGAAATTTTTCTGAAAAACTTATCTCACAGACTCAGTCATCATGAAGCATGTGTAAATATTTCCATTTCTCTCTTATGCCAAGGTCAAAAGCAGATAAGGAAAAAACTGCAAATAAATGAAAGATAGAAGAATAACATTAAAGTTCACTGAAACTAAAATATCCTGAATTTCAGTTGTACTTGACCTACTATAAGGGACTATTTGACTGTGATTGAGCAATGAAAAAAATGATTCCTATTTTCATATCTGATGTTTTGTTTGGGTTCCAGTTGTTGAAATACTTATAGCCTAACCTTCTTGGTCTCTAGACTAACTATTTTTACAATGTGGGACTTGTTTTTTGTTTGTTTGTTTTGTATCAAGAATGGTCTTAGTGTTTGATGGCATACTACTTGATGGCAAAATTTGCATAGTGGAATATTTTTTTGAAGAATACAGACTAATTGATTACATAACTATAGGAGACATATAGATCTTTCTTATTAATGTCATGGCTTTGTCCAAATGAGGGATCTCTAGTGATATATTTGATGGAAAATAGGTTTCAGCAGTAGGATCTAGATTAAGTTAATCTGATGGGTTAATGGATCTGCCCCTGATACCCACACTCACCTTTTCTCAGTCAATGTTTAGTAAACTCAATATCTAGAGTTATTTTCAACTTCTAGGGAGGCTCAAATGAATGAAGCAAAAAGAGTCATAGGATCACTGATTCAGAAATGGGAAGAAACACTAGAAATCATTGAATTCAATTCCTTATTTTAGAGATCAGATTGATGTTAAATGAGTTGAAATGATGTATCCAAAATAAAAACAAATAAAAAAAAACCCCGAGGGTATCAATTGGGGAATGGGTGAACAAATTGTGGTATCTGATATTGATGGAATACTAATGTGCTGAAAGGAATGATGAACTGGAGGATTTCTATGTGAACTGGAAAGAAGTGATGCAGAGAAAAAGGAGCAGAGCCAGGAGAACATTGTACACAGAGACTGATACCTTATGGCACAATTGAATGTAAGAGACTTTTCTACTAGTGGCAGTGCAATGATCCAGGACAATCCAGAGGAACTTTTGAGAAAGAATGCTATCCACATCCAGAGAAAGAGATTTGGGAGTAGAAATACAGAAGAAAAACACATGATCAATCATGTTCTTCAAAAGGGATGTGATTGGGGTTTTGATGTTAAAAGATCACTCTACTGCAAATATGAACATGGAAATAGGTTTTGAACAATTATACATGTATAGCCCAGTGGAATTGCTTGTCAGCTATGGGATGGGAGAGGGAAGAGGAGTGGGAAAAATCATGAATCATATAACCATGGAAAAATATTCTAAATAAAATAAAAAAATAAATTTAAAGATAGAATTTTATTGCCTTGTTTTGCACTATAGTATGAGAATTGTTGCAAAACATGTATAGTAATCCTTTGTTTTGTAAATTTACTCATATTCATCCCCTTTATTTTTATTGCCTTCCCTAGAAGACTATCCACACTCTATTACTTCCAATTTGTTTCATTCATCCATTTATTCATTCAGCAAAAATTTTAAAAATGCCTACTGCGTATGGAGTGCTAGGCTAGGCACCAGTGGAAAATGCTGAATTTCGATAATTAATGAGTAAATATTTATTAAATACTACTATATACCAGTTCCTATATTAAGTGCTGAGGATAAAGAAATAAAGGAGGCCAAAGACAGTTCCTACCTTGAAGGAGTTTATTGATAGATCATCTAATTGACTAATTGATTACACACGATCTGTGTCATCATGAAGGATACAGTTTAGTAGCAAGATAAAGTATAGGCACAGATACTTATAATAAATAATATTTACATAAATGAATTGAAGAGATGCAAACTAATGCATTCTAATCTAATTTCTTTACCTCCTCCATTTGGGTTAGACACTGAGTTAGATTCTATCACAATGGAGAAAAACCCAAAAGAGTCCTTCCTCTCAAAGTGCTTTTATTGGACCAACTCATCAAGATGATTTCCTGGGTGTAAGGAGCTCCTTCCTGGTGAAATAGTTCTAATGTGAATCTGTAGCTACTTGGTAATTTATTGTCTTGAAGAGCAGTCTTGAGGCACTGAAGTTAAACAACTTGCCCAAGGTCACAAAGTCAGTAGAGTACATATCTGAGGAAGAACTTGAATTGAGGTGTTCTTGAACCTGATTCTTTATTCTCTGTACATAGCTGTTCTCACAATGAGTTTCCTAATGATTGTATTATTGAATATGACTCACATGTCCATTGGTCCCATTTTGCACTTTATAGTTCACCAAAGTTGAAATGTATTAACTATAATACAATCATAATACAATATTTATTTATTATGTACACTGTATTAACTCTAATAGTTCACTTTGCACAGTACTTAGTTTACAAAACACTTTTCCTCAAACAACCCTCTCAGGTGGTACAGGGATAATTATACCCACTTTTTTGGGTATAATTAAGCAAAATGACTTTCGTAGACACCTAATGTCTCCCCAGTTTATTTTCTCTATCTCTTGGTTCTACATAGCTGTTTGCAGGTTGCTTCTCTGCCCCCTTACATTGTGAGCTACTTGAGAGCGAGGTTTGCTTTTTGGCTTTCTATATTTCTCCAGAGCTTAGCAAGGTGCTTAGTGCATAGAAGGGGCAGATCAAGAAACAGAAGCATCGCTCTGATTCACACGAAAGTCTGCTTTCATTAATGAGAGTACCAGGTTTCATGAATAACATAAAAAGAGAAAATAGTTTTTAACAAGATTCCAGAATTATATGTGACATTGCTAAAATTCTGTGAGTATATCAGATCTGAGGAAGAAGAGCTTAATTTTTATTAGAGGAAACATGAAATGTGTCAATACTGGCATAATAAATATATCTTTATTTTAGATATAGCTAAAATGTAAGAAGGGCCAATAGCAAGTATAATTATTGTCAGGAGGAGAGATATACATCTCTATACATATGTTTGAGGATGGGAGAGACTATAGAAATAAATAGTCATAGAATTTAAAAAATAAAAATAATTAAAGAATTAAAAATAAAATAAAAATAAATGTGTAGCCCTCATCCATTATAAGCAGTCAGTAACTGAAAGTATATTATTATCTTGCATATACTCTTGCTTTATTTATTTATGTGCATGATATTCCCCACCAGTAGAATGTAAACTCCTTGAGTGCAGGAATGGATTTTTGTCTTTTTACTCCCAGCACCTAGTTTATACAATGCCTTTAACATAGTAATAGAAAATCATTAATGGACTGAATTGAGTCAAGTTGTAAAGTAGATACTATAATGCTGTCCACATGGATAGCTATACACAGTGAAGACTGGTTTAATGAAAGAACAGTCTGTTGAGGATATTATGATTTTTTAAAGAGAAGCTGTTTTTTTTTATTCTAGTGTTAGAAGCCATGACCCATTTCATACTGCCAAGGTTTGGGGTGATGAGATAGACTGTTCTTGCCAGGAGACAGTGCTCACTGACCTCTATCACATCTATCTGAGTGTGTATAAATGGAAGCTAGAATTTCCATTTGAAACAAACCTGTTTGGATGTTGTGCATTTTGAAATTAATATTCAATGCCTTCATCATTTTTAAAAACAACAATGTCCCTACAATTTCAGTAGTGCCACAGGCTTTTGATATGAGCTTCTGCCCTAGATACTGTAAGAGGTAATATTTACTGTTTTATCTAGTTGTTGGATCTTGTCCAGTCATTTATTCTCCCTGAGCCTTGTTTTTTCTTACTTGTAAAATGAGGTATTTGAGCAAGAAAATATCTAAGGTCTCTCTTAGCCTGAAAATTCCACAGTGTTCTAATAAAAGCCCATTGGCAATTGCATTTGCCTACACCTTCTGTGGAATAATTCTTTGATCACTACAAATGACCCCAGCTTTTCATGAAAAGTAAAATCAATTTTTTAAACCCTTACTTTCCGTCTTGGAGTCAATACTGTGTATTGGCTCCAGGGCAGAAGAGCGGTAAGGGCTAGGCAATGGGGGTTAAGTGACTTGTCCAGGGTCACACATCTGGAAGTGGATAAGGCCAGATTTGAACCTAGGACCTCCCATCTCTAGGTCTGGCTCTCAATCCACTGAGCTACCCAGCTGCCCCCTATTTTTTCAACAATCTACCAAAATGTCATATGGCATTGAAATGTGGAGTAGAGGAGTCATTAAAAATGGATGTTACAGAGAGGTCAGTGATGTGGCACATGTAAGCAGGTTGCTTAGTTTAATCAATGAGGAACTCCAAAGAGCAGGATTTTAAAAATATAGGATTTAGAATCATATATAGAAAATAGAATGGTGGGAATTGAAGATGAGTTGGATGTGTGATGAGGAAAGAGGCGACAGGAGGATAGCTGGAATACTCAGCTGGTGCCCTCACCAAGTCAGAAAAAAAAGTGAGTGGTGAACTTATGGAAAAACGTATTGGAGTTCCACAGGATAGGTAGTTTTGGATGATTTGTTAACTGCATTTTTGGAGAGAAATTCCATTTTTATTGGAATTACAAAGTTACTTTTAATGCCCTAGGGTAAGCCCCATAGCAATAAAAAATACTAGGAGAGGGTAGCCTCCTCAGCCCTACCAATGCCTTGGAGTACAGCAAGGATTCTTGGAGAAGGATGTGCAGAGGGAACCCATTGCAGACACAGGGCAAAGGGAGTGCCATCAATTCTGGGACCTGTGAGCACTTCAGGAGGAGATTAGAGCATGATAGGACTGGCTCCAGGAACAGGGTTGATGAATAAGAAAGATGGGCATGAGCAATAGAGTTACTTGGGCTCTTCTGTCTTCTTCTTAGCCTTTTTCTGTTTCTGTTGCATGATCTCCAAGTTCCTCTGCTTTCAGGCAGTGACAGAAAGCCTGTCATCCTAGTGTTTTCCCTTGACTAAGTCTCTTTGCTTTTCATGTTCTGACCAGCAAGCTCACACTTGTCACTATGGGTCATGGAGACAGCAGTGGCTCTGGCCTGACTTGATGGCATCTTCTCTTTCCTTTCCGATATCCCTGACTCTGCATCTTACCAGCCATGTTCATAGTTCCACATAAATATAAACAATCTACTTGGAAGACACAAGTGAAAATATCTTTTCTCTACCTTTAAGGATTCTCTAAGCTGAGTATTTGGGTAATTATTTTAATGTATACTTTTCCCATTTTAGACATCGACCTAGCTTTAATTAACTTCCTTTGTCTGTCTGTCTGTCTGTCTCTTTCTCCTCTCCATCTTTGCATATCTATGTCTCTGCTTCTATTTCTCTCATCCATCTTTTTCTTTCCTTCTGGCTTTCTATTACCCCTTCCAATTTTCTTAGCTTCCATATTACCTTTCTCAAGACATAGGTAACAATATATCCCTTCCTGGAAGCTTTTCTTGCCTGATCTCAATCTGTCTGTCCAATTTTGTGTGTGTGTATGAGTCCTCAATATATGTTTATTTTGTGGATGACTATATTATTTAACTTGCTGTATTGCTATTGCTTTCCAGCAATGCATAAATGGGAGGAAATTAGTATGTCAGGTACTGGGAGTAACCTTTCTATTGTGTGTGACAATGTGTGATGTGGCAGGCAAATCATCAAATGCAATCTTAAAAATGCAAGTTATAATATCAGTAAAATCTTAGGTTGTGTTGAGAGAGGCACAGTCCAGAATGGGGATTGTTTTCTACCCTGGCCTTATAGAAACTTAAGAAAGATTACCCACAAGTTTGGAAAGGCATTGACAGAATGGATTCAGGAGAGGATGACCAGTTTAGAAGAAAGATCTATATAAACACAGAAAAAGATTGGGGATGTTTATCTTGGGAATAGACAGACTTTGGGAAGGGGATGACAGTTGTCTCTAAGCACTTGACAGGCTGCCATGGAAAAGAAGGATTCTACTTGTTCTCCTTGTTTTTAGGGCTTAGTACTTGGAGGAATGGATAGAAATTTCAGAAAGATAGACTCAAGCTCATTAAAAGGAAAAAAAAAACACAAAAAACTTCCTGACAGTGTAGGATTGTCCAAAATGGTGTGAATTGATTTGGTAGATAATGAATAACTCATGAATGGAGGTGATCGGGTATTGCTTAGATGGCTACTTTCCCAAGATGTAGCAGGGATACTCTCAGATTTCAACTGGATTAAATGATTTCCAAGATGACTTCCAACTTTGAGATTCTGTATTCTATATTTCTCCTTACTTAACCTGTGAACTTCATAGTGCTTTAAATAGTATGAGACTCATAATAAAGGCATAGTTAATATATGTGAAATGAATGAATACATAGAAATTAGTTAATAATTCCATTTCACATACTTTTCTAACTATTGAATAGTTTCTTTGCTCTCAAAGACAACTTTGGCAAATAGAACTTCTTTAGTTTCCTCTAGATAGGGGGAAAATTCTAGGAAATAATAGCATGATCTCAACCATGTGCTTATCTGAGTCAGAAAAAAGAAGAAAAGTCCAAGTGGCATTCATCAGGGACCTAAAAGGAAAGAATGATATTATAGCTTCCATTTTTATAGACAAAAAACAGAGATCCAAGTCTTTTCAAGTATATGGCATTTCAAATACATTTTAAAGAAAGCTGTTACCATACTGGCTGAATACTAGTCCTTTAAAGAATCAATTGACATTACATTCATATGTTTCCTTACTAACATTCTTGGGCTAGAAAAAAAGTTTTCTAAATTTATAACCTCCACCAGAAATCCAGTAATAGGTTGGAATTTTATTAATCTTATGTTGTTTTTTTATCTGTGTTTCATTGCCATAAATACTCAGCTTCTTTGTACTCCTTTGGTTCCTCTACCTGCCATCTCAAACTCACCTTTTGCTTCAGTAATGGAAAACTACAGAACTAAACTTTGTTTTCTTAGCTTGCGTGTGAACTTTTATTTTTAATATAGAGAGGGGAAATTTTAGAATCTTATTATGGTAGATATGTAGGTTATTGAGAAATGGAATGTTTGAATTTTGAAAGGCTTCATTCCTTTTAGATAACTCAGAATGGAGCTCATAAAAAGTTCTCAAATATTTAGGGATCAAACAGCAGCAATGAAAGCTGGACTCTGAAGGGGCAATAACACTTGTACAGAGTTTTATGACCCAAAGAAATATTTCATAGAAATGAGAGGAAAGTAGACTTGTAATCTCCTTGAATCCTCTAATCAGAGGATTGACAAGAACTAGGTTGACAAATATATCCTAAATTGTTTAGAATTCTTTTCCCATTGCTTGTGACTCAATTAAGGTGGTAGAGAGAGAATATCTGATTGTATTAGATCTCATTAACCTCTGAAGTTTTTTTTTTTTTAAAACAGGAGTTTTGATTTCAGTGATATAAGGAGCTCCTAGTGAGAAAACTCCCTCTACCAATGTAGGAGGGCATTTTCTCTGAAATTTAGAAGATTAACTAAGCTTACATCACCAGAATAGAAGGGGAGTGGGTTAGGAGTTTCTGAAGATTCCGATTAATTAATTAGCTAGCAAATTAAAACTGTAACAGCTGTTCAGCCTTCTGTCTTTTATATTCTTTAAAAATCATTGACATATTTTCTAAAAGATTTTTTTGCAGTTTCATAAGAACTGCCTTCTACTTCTTTGGTGGAAGTCTTCAAATGGGATTTGGATAAGCAAATATTGAAAATCATTATAAAGAACATTCCTATGTAGAGCCTGCTTGGCTGTTCATAAGCTAGAGGATATTGTTAATAATTATCTGGGTGCAAGAAAATATATCCAGGAAATAAATGATCCGAAAAAAGGTGATGAGAGAGTTATTTATGGGAATTATAGTAGATAGGGAGAGAAGTTACTTCATGGTAATCTCAAAATATTGGAAGAAGAAATCCAGTATTAAATCATATACTGAAAATTTATGAGAGGGCATACTGATTGCAAATCCATTACTCGATGGGGATCTAGACTGTGGTATAGGCTACCAACATCAGTGAGATCGAGAATCCATTCATTGACATATTATTTATCAATCAACTACAACAAACATTCATTAAATACTATTAGGGGAAGCGAGATTTTCGGCAGATAGAGAAGCAGGCCCGGAGACAGGAGGTCCTAGATTCAAATCAGACATCTTAGTTATAAGACCCTGGTTAAGCCACTTAATCCCAATTTCCCTGCTCTTACTACTCTTCTGCCTTGGAACCAATTCACAGTATCAATTCTAAGATAGAAGGTGAGGGTTTGAAAAATACCCGTGTGACAGGAACTGGGGATACACACAGAAAATGAAGCAAAAAATTTCTTTTTTCTTAGAGCTCTGGGGATAGTGCTTGACACACAGAAAAACTCTTAATAAATATTTGTTGACAAATTTGACCGAGACATAGTGATATAGTGCATCAAAGGTCAATCTTAAAATGAGAGGAGCAAAGTTTCAAATCATGCCTTTGACCCATACTAGCTATGTGATTCTGGGAAAGTCACTGACAGTCTGAGAAACTTTCTAATATTGTTTCTTTATGTTTAAGACCAGCCCAATTAACTATGTGGTATTACAGGGTAAGGGAAATATTTCCTTACAACAAATAAAAGCAACAACATCAACAAAAACTCTTCCCATCCACTTCTTCACTGCTTAAAATGTTTCTGTTAATTTTGTCTATAAGCTTGAAATTTTGCCAAGTCATTTGAATAAATGAATGACCTCTTTTTAAAAATAAGCACCCTTGGCTTGTAAAGGAGTTATATCCAAATTAGCATACATTTGTTTTCTAGTTTTTGAAGCCAATAAATAATAGAATATTTTCTGATTCTATGCATTAATAATAATGATCATTGTCATTAGTTCTGTTATATTTACACAGAACTCTCAACTCTCAACAATTAATTCTTTAATTTTGGCATTTGTCTTTCTCAATCTTAGTGTATTTCCTCTTTT
Source organism: Gracilinanus agilis (assembly GCF_016433145.1). Classification (NCBI taxonomy): domain Eukaryota; kingdom Metazoa; phylum Chordata; class Mammalia; order Didelphimorphia; family Didelphidae; genus Gracilinanus; species Gracilinanus agilis. The sequence continues at coordinate 436,110,389 of NC_058133.1, read as the reverse complement.
TAAAATTTTCCAGCATTATTTTATAGAACTCCATTTAGCTTTTTCCATAAAATGAAATTGCCCAGTTCATGCAGCCTTTTGAAACTAGGGATGAGAAAGAAGGAAGAAAAAGAGATAATGGAAGGAGCAAGACTAGATCCCTTATCTACTTTTTATATTTATTTTCTGATTCTCAGAGAACAATTTTAAAGTGGGGGAAATCCTCTTCTATCTTGCTCAACTAGGCAGGACAAAAAATGCAAAATAGAATTTAATCATCATCCTCATAAATAGCACTTGCATAATACTTTAAAGCTTGCAAAATACTTTATTAATGTTATCTCATTTAATCCTTTTAATAACCCCATGACGTTAGGATCTAAGATTATTTCCATTTTTTCAGAAGAAAGGTTAGATGACTTCAAGGTTCACATAGCCAGTATCTGAAGCAGGTTTTGAACTCATGTCATTCTGACAACTTCAGCGTTCTATACACTATATGACATAGCTATTTATCAATTAATCAATCAATCAATCAACAAATTTTTTTAAATGGCCACTATATTTTGGGAATGGTCAAGATGGAGAGGTTTGAAAAATGAACCTTGTTGCACACTGGATTTACAATTGGGCAAGCTTGCTAAGTACGTAGTGGCTTATCACCAGAGAGCTGGTTACTAGGCTATGAACCTTTTTGGCTACTGCAACTCATAAAACTATTTCCTAAGGCTTAGTAGAGTTGCAATCAGTATGAGTCAAGGAGGCCGTATCCAATGACACAAACTGCATATATTTTGTAGAGCCTAAATGAAGGCTGTAAATATTAATTAACTCATGAGTTTTAACTCTATTTAGAGGAGCTCGTCTTCTTGTCTTGGAGATTCAGCTATAATTAATCCATATTGTGCTCATAATCCCTTTCATTTGAACTTTTGATGGTTAGAGATTTAAGAAGTTTGCAGAAATTACTATTCCACCAAATTTAGTTGACTTTATTGAAGTTTTCTTAAAACATATTTCATTTCATTATAACATTCCAAAGGATGTCTTTCAAATAATAACAGGCAATAGATTCATAAGGTGGGCTTAGTAGACTGTTGACGTTTGCATGTATTCTTTCTTTTTATGATACAGAGCAGTGGAGCTACCTGATGTTCTGATAGAAAAATTAATTCATTTGGAAACTGAATTATAAATGCTTGGGTTTCATCATTGAAACCTTACTTGCCTAAAGCAAAATAGAATTAAAAGCTGACCCTGGAAACAGTCCTTGGAAGAACTTCATCAGAAAGCAATTTAAAATAAACCCAAAGGTTGATTACCTAAGACTTATCATCTCATGTCTGTACAAATGGCTTGGGACTCTTATGAAAACAGACTTTGTTGCATGATTTCTCGTCCTTCCTGCCTTTAGTTGGGCCAGAAATCCACGTCCATTTTCCTCTCACAGCATCTTGGCAACTTCAATTCCAGTTTCAGCCAAAATCAGAAAGTGCAAGAGAGGTGACACTAAGTAGAGATTTTAAAAAAATGGTTATTGTGTCTGATACAACATGGATTAGTTTAGACTTGAGACTAAAGATTTAATTTGACTCTTCTTTTTAAACATCTGAATCCTTTCTTTTTTCTTTCCTTCTTTCTCTTTCCTCTTTTTCTTCTCTCTCTCCTTTCCTACTTTCCTTCCTTTCTCCCTTCCTCCCTCCCTTTCTCCCTCCCTCCCTTC
>NC_058133.1:436081855-436098704 GCF_016433145.1 Gracilinanus agilis | reverse complement strand
ACTCAAATATACAAGGAGTTAAAGCAATTGTATAAAAAATCAAGCCATTCCCCAATTGATAAATGGGCAAGAGACATGAATAGGCAATTTTCAGGTAAAGAAATCAAAAGTATCAATAAGCACATGAGAAAGTGTTCCAAATCTCTAATAATTAGAGAAATGCAAATCAAAACAACTCTGAGGTATCACCTCACACCTAGCAGATTGGCTAAAATGAAAGAAGGGGAGAGTAATGAATGTTGGAGGGGATGTGGCAAAATTGGGACATTAATGCATTGCTGGTGGAGCTGTGAACTGATCCAGCCATTCTGGCTGGCAATTTGGAATCATGCTCAAAGGGCTATAAAAGAATGCCTGCCCTTTGACCCAGCCATACCATTGTTGGGTTTATATCCCAAAGAGATCATAGATAAACAGACATGTACAAAAATATTTATAGCTGCGCTTTTTGTGGTGGCAAAAAACTGGAAAAGGAGGGTATGTCCTTCAACTGGGGAATGGCTGAACAAACTGTGGTATATGCGGGTGATGGAATACTATTGTGCTAAAAGGAATAATAAACTGGAGGAGTTCCAGGCGAACTGGAGAGACCTCCGGGATCTGATGCAGAGCGAAAGGAGCAGAGCCAGAAGAACATTGTACACAGAGACTGATATACTATGGTAAAATTGAATGTAATGGGCTTCTGTACCAGCAGCAATGCAATGACCCAGGACAATTCTGAGGGATTTATGGTAAAGATGCTACCCACATTCAGAGGAAGGACTGCAGGAGAGGAAACATATAAGAAAAGCAACGGCTTGAACGCATGGGTCGGGGCGGACATGATTGAGGGTGTGGACTCGAAACTACCACACCAATGCAACCACCAACAATTGGGAAATTGGTCTTGATTAAGGACACATGACAAAACCAGTGGAAAAGTGCGTCGGCCATGGGTGGGGGGAGTGCGGGGGGTGAAGGGGAAAATAGGAGCATGAATCATGTAACCATGTTAAAAATGATTATTAATAAATGTTAAATGAAGTAAAAAAAATTAGCAAATGCAAAAAAATCAGACCTAATTTTATTGTTTAGTTGGTTGTCTAGAGTTAAGAAAATATAAATTATGAAGATTAAACTTAAACATGGATGCCTAGCTTTTTATTTTTTAGGGAATCCAGTTGTTAAATACTTACTAGCATACCCTGATATTTCTCTATAAACACTGCATGAATTTAGTAGGCATGCATAAGAAGGGTCAGGGAAGGAATCATTATCAGATTGGGTTCCTGGTGACTTGAGGATAATAATTATAAAATGAACCAGCTTTTATAGTGCTTTAAGATTTGTAAAGTGTTTTACAACTATTATCTCATTTTATCTTTACAGCACCCCAGATAACTTTCATGTGTGCCACTGCTGTGCAAATTTCAAATCTCTTTATGAATGTATAAGTTCCTAGGCAAATTCATAAATGACTAATCATTTCTTAGGGATTTCAAGTTTTCATTAAAAATACCTTATATAAGTTATTTTGCTTGAATCTCACAATAATTCTATGAGACTGGTACAACAAATATTGTCATTATCAACCTCATTTTATATGCGGAAACTGAAGAACAGATAAAGTAACTTACCTAAAGTCATAAGTTAGTAAGGTTAGATGTGGGATTTAAACCCAGTCTTCCCGGATGCTAAGTTTGACAAAGAGACCCTACTGATTCTCAATCTCTCTGATTTTTCACCTCAGTCTTCTCAGGCTGATACATATTAAGTAAATCAGGATTTTCTTTTTGACACTAGACACCTAACTCAAGACTGGGAATAGTTTTGTTGCTTAACAATTGCTCATAGTAATGACTCATAGGTACAAACTTTCATATAAGAGGTCATAGAAGTAACCTCCTAAGTAATTAAAATATTTATGTGTTTTTATAAAGTACTTAAATAACAATATCAAAATGGCCATCCTTCTGAGAAATACTTTCCATTAAAAATATTGATAGCCACATTTTTGACAAAATAAGATGCCTGCTAAATAATATATCAAATACCAAGAAGGGGAAAGAATCTTAGAATATCATCTGGAGGTCATATGACTAGCAATGTGTTGAAATAGTCTCTTTTTTCAAATATCTACAACCTCTCAGCCTGAAAAAAAATAATGCAATACATCTAAAACAAACAAGGAAGGGAAAATAAAGGTGCCAAGAGATTGTTGTTGGTTTTGTCTCACCCATCTATCAATTAGCTTCTGAATATTCCTAGTCATTCACTGGGCACTCAGATCCCAATACCAAATCAATCACCCTCCAGGAAAAACCTGTGAGCATTAGAGTTTGTGAGAGAAGGGATCACCAAGAGCAGTGATTCCCAAAGTGGGCGCTACCGCCCCCTGGTGGGTGCTGCAGTGATCCAGTGAAGTGGTGATGGCCACACTTTTTTTGTATTACATTCTATTCTGAGTTCAATAAATAGTTTCATAATTTCCAGGGGGCGCTAAGTAATATTTTTTTCTGGAAAGGGGGCGGTAGGCCAAAAAAGTTTGGGAACCACTGACCTAGAGCAAGACTCTTATTTTTAACTCTTTATTCCTTTGAGTGGTTCAGTAATATATCTTTCTTGATAACTTAATAAGTTCAAATTTCTAGACTTCTGGGCAAATGTCCAGATGAAGAGTTACAGGGGGAAAAAAGAAAACATAAAGTGAAATAAAAAACTCTAGAACAAAATAAAAACTCTTTTACTCAGAACTGTGCCTTAGACAGACGAAAACACTAATTTTGTAGACTTTCTTTATTGTTTTTCAACCCTATCTTTCTTCTATTTGATGTCATTTTTTTCCTGTAAGAGTTATCTTATGCTGACTTTGTTTTTTCTGTCTTTCTCACTAATACTTTTTTTTTTTTACATTTATTAATATTCATTTTTAACATGGTTACATGATTCATGCTCCTCCTTTCCCCTTCAACCCCCCCCCCCCGCACCCCCCCTACCCATGCGCATTTCCACTAGTTTTGTCATGTGTCCTTGATCAAGACCAATTTCCAAATTGTTGGTAGTTGCATTGGTGTGGTAGTTTCGAGTCTACACCCTCAATCATGTCCACCCCGACCCATGCGTTCATGCAGTTGTTTTTCCTATATGTTTCCTCTCCTGCAGTCCCTCCTCTGAATGTCTCACTAATACTTTTTAAAAATTCATGATTAGACACTTTTTTTGGTTGACTTGCAATGAGGACTACTCTTAGATTTTTCTTGTGTTTAACTTTATTGAACTGAAACTCTGCTTATTGTGTCTATCAGGGAATCTGGTCTGATATTAACATCACATTAAAGCCAAGGTAATTGACTACATTTTTACTTTACATTTACAATGTTTTTTGAGTAGAAATTTAATAAAGATCAGAGCCGAGTGATTTTTTTTTTTTTGGTCTTGGAACATAATCAAACTCAAAGGACAGTGAAGTGAAAATAATCCTACTTCCAAAACAGCAAAGAAATTCAATAAGTGGCCCCAAATTCAAAAAGGGCTTTTGGAAGACCCTTAAGCAATGATTAGGAACTCTGGTCGTTTATAACTGTCTTTGTGTGGAGAATGGTTACTCTGATGTTTTCTACATAGTGAACTAAAGTGAAACAACAATCACTATGGATAGAAAGCAGAAAACAAAACAATATAGGTAAGAATGGTGTGAAGCACAGCTCTTAATGTATATTTCTATCTTTTTTTCTAAAAAATTCACAGCTACTCTAGTAACATAATCTTGGGCATGTTTCTCTATGTTCCCATCACCACTTAATTTAATCACTTTAGCCCATCTGGTTGTCAGTTAACATATATTACCAAGAACATATTTTGCTAGATTGGTCCTTAGGCATTAGAAACAATCTGTTGTCAGGACCATACTTGTTCCAAATAAGTCTACTTTTTTCCCCAGTGCCACAACCGAGATGAAGGTTTACTTCCATGTTATGGTGTATGTTGAAGTAAGACTTTTACAGAATATTTATACTCTTTAAGCCATTGTTATCCCACCTGAAACTATATTTTGATTATGTTTATGCTCAGGTTTAGATCTGCTACTAACCTCATGTAGGTGTGTAAGGGCTGTCCAGAGATCTATCTTTTTAAAACTTATTTAAGGTTATATTCATCTCCTTACCTTTTTATTTATTTTTAGCTTATATTTAGCTAGTTCTGAGAGGGGGAAATTAAAGTTAATGGCTTTTATTATTTTGTTATCTATTTCCATTTCTATCTAATTTAGTTTTTACTTTAAAAATCTGGGTGCTATAACTTGTTTCATATAGGTCCAATATTAATAATGCTTTATTATCCATATTACTCTCAACCAACATAATATTTTACCCTCTTCATCCATTTCAACTATATCCATTTTAGCCCCAACTCTGTCAGAGATCATGACTGCTACTTGTGCCTTCTCTTGATTGACTGAGGCATAGTATATTCTATTCTAGATCCTCACCTTCACTATATGTTGGTCTCTCATCTTCACTGGGTTTCTTATAAACAACACTTGTCAGGTCCCAGTTTTTGATGCTTTCAGCTCTCCATTTTCTTCCCATGTTTAAATTCATCTCATTACACTCAATGTCATAATTACTAGTTGTTCATTTCCATCTACTCTGTTCCTCCTAGTTGTTCATCCCCCTTCTTCTTTTCTTTATGTTTTAAACTTCCTCAGATGGTCAATTTCCTTTGAAATTTACCACTTCTATTCACACCTCTTCCCCCCAAAACTCCCTTATCCTTTCCCCTGCCCTCTTAGTACCAAATTGACCTCTCTTATCCCTTCCCCCTTTTCTTTTAATTATTTTGTCCACCCTTTCCAAAATTCCTTCATCTCTCAACTATGCCCTCCTAATTCTTAATTCCTTTATCTCTTCACCTTACTTCCCTATCTTTTGATATGTACTCCCCTCTTAGTATCTCTCGCTTCCCTCCCTTTTCTTATCCCCTTGTCCTCCTTTTCTCTTAATGTACCCTTATTTCTCTTGTTCTATCAAGTCCTACAAGGGATTCTCAGGCCCTTTCTTATCCTTTCCCCCTTTCTTCCTATTTCTCTGTACATTAAGAAAATTTTACCCTTTTAATTGTATATGTTGTTCTCTCTTTATCCCAGGTCTGAAGAGAGTTGGGGTTCTAGTATTCCTAGCCCTCCATCCTCTTATCCCTTCTTCTCTGGAAGTTCCTCCTTATGAGGTAGTCAATTCCAAGCTACCTCCTTCTGGTTTATTCCACTACCATTTCAGCTCATTTCATTATATTCCATTGTCTTTGATTCTTCCCTCCATACCTTCCATTTCAAAACACTTGGGCAATGATGTGATTCCCAGGAGCCATAGATGATGTTTTCCCATACAAGAATCAAACAATTTGACTTTTGGATTATTTAAGATGTCTTTAATTATCTTTGTATATTGTTTTTACACCAAATATTTTACTGAGTTCTGGGTTTTCCTCCAGAAATAGTCGAAACTCCTTTAGCTAATTAAATATTAATTTTTTCTTTTGTAATTATGTTCATTTTTGCTGGATGTGTTATTTTTTTGGTTGTAAGCCCAGGTTTTTTGCTCGGCAGAATGCTATATCCTAATCCTGTATTCTTTTAATGTTGGAGTGGCTAAGTCTTCTGTTATTCTGACTGTAGTGCCACAGTTCTTTTTTTTCTTGCTGCTTGTATTTTTTTCCTTACTCTCGAAGCTATAGTACTTAGCAATGATGTTCTTGTGCATTTTTTTCTTTGGGTTTCTCTGAGGTGGTAATTGGTGGATTCTTTAAAGTTTCATTTTATCCTCTGTTTCTAGAATTTCTAGTCAGTTTTCCTTGATGATTTCATGGATTATGTTATCTAAACTCTTTTTCTGATCATGACTTTTTGGGAGTCCAACTATTCTTATATTGCCCATCTTTGATCTATTTTCTAGGTCTGTTGCTTTTGTGATAAGATGTTTCATATTCTCTTCCTTTTGATTTTGTTTTATTATTTCTTCTTGTCTTAGGAAATCATTAACTTCCCCATATCTAATTCTAGTTCTTAATACATTAATTTCTTCTTTAAATTTCTAGATCTCTTTTCCATTTGGGTAATTTTTCCTTCATAGTTTTCTCGATTTTCTTGTATTGCCCTTATGTTTTTCTTCTAATTTTTACTCAATCTCTTTCATTTAGTTTTTGAAGTGTTTTTAAAGTTTTTCCAAAAGCCCTTTTTGAGTTTGTGGCCACTTATTGTATTTCTTTGCTGTTTTTGAAGTAGCTTTGTTTTTACTTCACTGTCCTTTGAGTTTGAGATTTGATCTTCTCTGACTCCATACTAGCTGTCAATAGTTGGGGTATTTCTCCTTTGCTTGTTCATTTTTATTTATTCATTTAAATTTTAGCAGCCATGCCAATAGACTTAATTATTGGTCTTTTCCCCCAAGTCCCAGGGTTCCTATTGTGTTTATGTATCTTATCTCAGGTTTCAAATGTTTTTGCATGTTGGAATGAAACTGTAATGAAAAGAGAATATTAGTAATAAGGAGGCTAGCTATACAGAAGAAGGTATGAGCCAGTATCAGGGGCTATAGGCTTGAGATACTGGATGTAAATGTATCAAGGATCCAGCACCCAGGCTAGCAGAGAGATAGGAGAAACTCTCTCTTGCTAGGCATCAAGTTCCTTTAAGTTGAATATTCTACAGCCCCTGTCCTGATAAGGAAGTGACTCCTGTTGGTGTATATAGGAATCAAACAGGAAAGGAAATATGGCACTTCCTGTTTAACAGTAATGGAGATTATCCCTGCTGTAGCACTTCAGAATGTTCAGGTAGCTGTCCCTGCTTGGCCTTAGATGAAGATAGGCAATAACAACAAGTTCTTAGTTTTAAAGCTAAGAACTAAAGGTCAGTTAACTTCTCAGGCTCAGGTTTAAAATACAGAAAGGTCTTTCTTGTATGCTCCTCATCTGACCCAGGGAAGACAGCCCTGGGTCAGAATGATGTGGTCTCTTTGGTGATAAATAAAATTATTTTCTTGCTGAAGGATAGTTTGGTTTGCCAGATGTGGTGTTAATATTTGGCATGCTAAGTTAGTGTGATCCTACCTAGCCTATAAAGTACCCACGTTCTTGCTCCCTCCACCCTGGGTCCCAAACCCAAGGAGGTAGAAGGGCAAAGTGAGAATGAATCAAGTCAGGGTCTGCAAGCTCTTTTATACCCTGGCTTCCAACTGCCAGGTGGCACAAGCTCCCTGGCTCATGCCAGGTTCTATATTCTAACTAGGGCAAACTGCCAACTTGCCCCATGCAAATATGGTAGTATAATTTTCCATATTACAATGTGTCTATTTTTTTCTTGGGTCCTATTTATTTATTGCAGTTTTTATAGTCCAGAGCTGGTGGTACTCTCAGTTGCCCTCTCAACCTCCAGTCCATGATTGGCCTTACATACTCCACTCAGAGCCTATGAGAAGTTCTGCTACTGCAAATGAAAGCAGCCAGTTCATCTTTTGCTTTCTCAACAACCAGGGACTCCACTCTCCTGGGAATGACCTCAGCCGATGGGGCCTCAATCCCTCAACAATCATACTCACCAGTGTAAGTTCTTTCCTTACTGCTCCTGACTTATATCAGCAGCCCTGTACAGAGCAGGTATCCAAACTCTGTTTTGGGGTATTTCAAAGTCCCTCATTTGTTAGCAATGATGTTTGTTAGCAATGAGGTTAGGGTCTGGTATTCACCAATTCCTGGATGACCACTCCTTCAGACCTTAGCTGTGGGTTAACACTGGTCTCTATAAATTAGGCGGGAGCAGGCACTGTTACTCCCAGGGCCCTCTGTCTGTGGATTTAGATTCCTATGGTAGCCTCAGGAATTCAGGCTCCATAGCCCAGCAAACAGGGTGAGGTTGCTAATCCTACCTTCCTGGGCTGTTGTGTGGATTCCTTGTATTTGTTTTGTTCCTGTCCTTATGGTCTACTTCAGTTAGAAACCTTTCCTCCTGATTATCCTTAGATGTTCAGCTTTTCTCTGGACTCCTATTTGTTTTGGGGGTGGTTAGTGTTGATTTTATAGAGCTATTTCTGGTTGTTTGTCAGGAGAACAAGGATGGCCGTGGATACAAGATGGTTCAAAAGCAAGTCAAAATTGTTTTTCCTTTCAAAGTTAGAAAATCTGTGTTACATTGCTATAACTCAAGGGATACTTGGTTCTAATGTAGAACCAAGTTAAGCTTTGTGTGATGAGAACTTACATATTTCACAGTCTTATATGTAAAGCGTGTCTTATTGTTAGACACTAAGAATCATGGACAGATTTTGTCATCACATGCAAATGTTTATAAATCTCTTTGTGATGACATTGACTTAAATATGTTTGAACATATGATATAATAACTTCAAGCTAGAAGAATAAGTAGCTATGTGGCAAAGGTCAAGTATAATAACAAGTAATGAAAACATGAAGTGCAATATTAGAAACATTCCTAACAGCAACTGAACTTAACTCTGAAATATACTGAAACAATATGGAAAGGGCACATGCCTAAATGCCTAAAGATGTTCATGGAGTTCAGATTTATACAAGGATTCCACTCAGTTCTACACAGAAAATAGTTGATTTGCTTTAAAAAAGAGGGAAATGTTTGCTTTTCCAAATGCCAAACTACATTTGATCTTGAATCTACCAGTTTGTTGAAGAAATGGACAAGACCCAACTTGTTTTCACTAGTCTTAAGCTGTGAAATATTTAATACAGAGAATGGGAAATGTGGAAGATTAATTCTTGGCTATTTTCTTCAGGAGGTACCTACCATTTTCTCCTCAAAATCATAACAGCAAAAAAACCCTACTTAGATATAAAAAAGTCTACTAAAATATAGTTTGCTGCTATGGTGGTTGGTCTGCATTTATTTTACACATTAAAATTATGTATACATATGCACATATTCATATATACATACATGTATATAGGAATATATTCTTGATAACTTAGGTAATATGGCCATTGAAAACAGTTATAAACATTTAAGATTACAAAGCATGAAAGCCTTTCAGAAGGGTAGAGAAAGTAAGAAAACATAAGATGATATTGTAGTTCTTTTTATACTGAAATGAGTATATTATATGTAATATCAAGGTAAATTTCATAATTTAAGAGAGAATATTTCAAGCTCCAGCTCTTTTATTCACATATTTAGAAGTCTTTTAGGAGCCCTAACATATTACCCAAGATTTTTTAAAATGATCTTTTTCTATGATAATTGGTTTCTTAGCTGCTGGTAGCAACCACAGAATGTACACCCATTTGTTTTCTTGGTACATTAAAATCTCAGTTAACTAGAAATTCATGAACAAGAACACAATTGAGTAACATTTTTCTTTTTTTCTTTATTCTGCATATTACTTTAGGACAAAAAATTCAATTATTTAAAAACAAGCTAGTAAAAAGTATTTTTAACAAAAGAATAGGAAACAATAACTAGGCTGTTTTATTTTTAAATCATTTTAAAATTTTAATTTTTTCCAAATTACATGTTTATACAATTTTTAATATTCTTTTTTTAACATTTTGCAATCCTTGTTTTCCCCTTATTCTCACTCCTTCTCCTTCCCCCCTCCCCAAGAGATCAGGTAATATGATATAGTTGTATATGTATTCTCATATGATACATATTTCTGTCATACTTTGTAACAAGACATATATTGCTTATGCTAGGGAAAAATTCATGGTGTAAATCAAGAATGGTATGCTTTAATTTGTATTTGGACTCCATCTTCTCCTATGGCAGTAGATGTCCTGTTTCAACATATCCTTAGAAATATCCTGGATCCTTGCCTTGCCAATAATAGTTGTCACTCATAGTTTATCATCACATAGTATTGTAACTGTGTACATTATTCTCTTGGTTCTGTTCAGTTCACTTTTAATCACTTCATATGTCTTTCCAGGCATTTCTGTGATCATCTGGTTTGTCATTTCTTATGGAGAAATATTATTCCATTATAATCATATGCCAAAACTTGTGTAGCCATTGTCCAATTGATGGACATTTCTTCAGTTTCTAGTTCTTTGTTGCCACAAAAAGAGCTTGTATAAATATTTTAGAACATATACTTTCTTTTCCTTTTTCCTTGTTCACCTCAAGAAATAAATGTAACAGTGGTGTTGTTGGTTCAAAAGGTACACACAGTTTTTAACCCTTTGGGCATAATTCTGAATTACTCTCTAAAATAGTTTTATCAGTTCACAGTTCCACCAACAATGTATTGGTGACCCCATTCTTCAACATCCCCTCCAACATCTGTCATTTTGGTCTTTTATCAATTTAGCAAATCTGATAGATGTGAGATGATATCTCAGAGTTGTTTTCAAAGGTCTGTGCATCATTGGCCCAATTTCCTGTATCATCTATTTATATAGTTATACGTGTAGTGATGCCCATTGATTAGTGATATTCAAAATGATAAGCATTAAAGCAAGATTCCTAATTTTTAGAGAAAAATTCATTTCCTTTCAAACAGTCTTTTCTATAGAATTGGATGTAAATATTTTGGAAATATTTCCAATAATAATAATTGAAATAAAGTGAATTTTTGGCTTAACTCAGCTAACTAAAATATATAGCTCAACCAGAGGGTCAAAGAGTTGGAAGGAAAAGACCAATTTTATAGCTCATTCTGGTAAGTTGAGGTTTAACTAAATTTAATGATTGAATTATATATTCTCATTTGAATGTTTAGCAATTCTTCTTTGTTACTAGATTAGACACGTTCACAAACATGTAACGCATTTGTTATTTCATTGATATGATTATTACCTCCAGTTATGCAGATTATAATCTATCCATCTGCCCATACTTTCAAAATTTTTTCTGTCTTATCTCATAAATTCATATTTGGAGGAGGGAGTCCAGTTCAAGAACTGAAAGCTTTTCTTGATTTATTTAATTATTTCTTTCATTTTTTACATGGCTAACCCATCCTTTTTGCTCATATATTTATTTGATAGCATTCTTTATTCCACTTGTCTTTTTAAGTGTGTGTGTGTGTGTGTGTGTGTGTGTGTGTGCGTGTGTGCATGTGTGTGTGTAATGTGTTGCAGACTTTTCACACTACAGTAAACTTCTCTATTATTTGAGTAATCATCATTTCAACTATTTAGGGCATAACCAGTAGGTGTCACTGTAGCCACTGAGTCTTTTCCTCAGTTCAAAGCTGCCCCAAGTCTTTTCCAAAAACAAAAACAAAACAAAACAAAACAAAACAAAACAAAAAAAAAAAAACCCTGGCCCATCCTAAGAGGGATATTTCTAAGGCCAGGTGAATGAGCAATGCCCTTCCCTGCCCCAACTCTAATCCCAGAATTCTTGGTATGGGTACAGATCATTCTACTCTTTTGGGAAAAACAAACAAACAAGGAGGCAAACAAAAAAATAAGCAAAGATCATCTCTTGGACTCACCAGAATTAACCTGCAACTCCTGGATTAACACTATAGAATATTACAGTATTCCATGAATTGCAACCACACAACAATAATATAATTATATCAGTGCTAAAAAGATGGGACTTTGTTTCAGGGGGAAAACTTGGCTTCATTAAAATAACTGCAGTTCCTTAGAGGCAATCTAACATGTCCTGTTAAATTCTGGAATTAATTTCCTAATCATTTGCCTTATTTTTTTCTTAATTCATGAACCCTTTAAATAAAGCAAAAATTAGATAGAGATTATTTCATTCTGGGCCATTCCCATTAATATCAAGATTGAATTATTTCCCTTAATTTTCATCTTCAATCTTCACACTGGTGTTTTTTACCAATATGCTGATGCCTTATTCTGATGCATTCATATGATTCTTCCTCAGACAATGACCAGCTTTGTAACCCTAGGGAAGACATTTAACCTCACTGAGCCTCAGTTTCTTAATCTCTAAAATGGATTTAATAATTTTTAAGATCCCTATCAGCTCTAAATTTATAATCCTCACTGTTTATACCAGTGGAAAACAAGCTCTGTTTGGGAGGATAAAACAAGTTGATAAAACTTAATAAGTAGAGCTTAGTGACATAATCTTTGATCCTGAGAACCAGCCTATAAGAGGCTTTTCACTGGAGAATTGGCCATATAATGGTTAATTGTTTTAGCTATAGAGATGGCATTAAGACAGCTGCTAAGATGTGAATGTCTTATAATCTTTATTAGTTTGTTAATTGATAATTAATAATATTTAATTAATTGAGCATTCACAGTAATAAATTTTTGGATCTCTGAAGTATTGACATAATTTTTTGTCACTTCAACTGAATAATTGTTCTGATATCCCTTGCAAGGTGGGGGCTGACTCTTGATTCTCAAAGGCCAAGGCCATGACAACACCATAAAAATTCTGAAAAGTTCTACCAACTTGGAATGACTGAATATGGGCACAGTATTAGCATGCAAGTGTGTGTGTGTGTGTGTGTGTGTGTGTGTGTGTGTGTGTGTGAATTTGTGTGAACAATTAGGATTCCCCCTAGGCAAAGATATCCATTGCTGAAGATTTTACTTTGGAATCTTCATGACTGTAGAAGCTCACAAAGCCTATTTATAAATTTGTAAGTAGATTCTGTCATCTCTGGTAGCACTTAAAGGCTCTTAATCAATGCCTTACTGATGAAGCTACTGATCATTAAATTATTGAAAAAAGAATATTTGCCAGATTTCCTATTAAAATCATCCCAATGATCATCACCAGTGCTACTGATTGAGCTATAAATTCCCATTTGAGAGTTAGATTTTTTTTTATTCATTGTCAGATTGGACACATTCTTAAAAATGTAAATGCATTTGTGATATCATTGATGTGATTACTCTCTCTAGTCATGGTCTACAACCTATCTATCCACCCATCCTATGAAAACTTTGTCCATATTCTCTCATGAGTTCATGTGGGGAGGAAGAGTCTTCTTTATCTTTAAAAACCAGGATCATATTAGGACAACCCACAGTACTTGGCGTCCTTGTTAACATGTGATGCTTTTAATTTCATTTCAATGAGTGTGCTTTTCAGAGGGTTAACCTTGCTCAACATGGAGAGTCATATTTGCTATTTGTCATCCTATCAGTGGCACTACTGAATAAATAATACATTCCATAACCATAAAATGCGCATATATCTGCACACACACATAGCATATAGAGTCACATATGCTGGGGAATTCCACCAGACACAAGTATACACACGTGCAGAACACACACACACACACACACACACACACACACACACACACACCAGAGCGATCTCTTAGTACAAAACTGACTGGTCCAAACATTCTCCCATTCTGTTTCTGTATTCAAATTCCTGCCTAATTACAAAAATATTGTTTAAATGTCAATCACATGAGTCTTTGTTGCAACCTCACTGACATGTGTCTATTCTCCTAGGATATTCTTATAAAGTGGGTGAATCATCTTTGGGATATTTTCCTCTAGAAGAAGCATATTGAGTAAATCAACAAAATCAAGTAATGAAGCAAGAAGCCGAGTCATGGTCCAATATTTATACAAATCCTTCTTTAATTATTCATTTGTGATTCATTTTACTTCAATTAAAACTTTATTAGGTATCTTCTATATACAAGACTCTAAGAATACAACCTTCCCCCCTCCCAAAAAGCAGTGCTTAACTCAAAAAGCTTACATTCTATTTGAGGTATACAAGTCAAACCAATTCAAAAAACTTTAATTAAATGTCTGTTATATGTAAAACCCAGTGGAATTACTTGTTGGCTGGTAGGGGAGGAGGAGAGGAGGGAAAGAACGTGAATCATGTAACCATGGAAAATATGCTAAATCAATTAATTAAATAAAATTTTTCAATGAAAAATAATTTTATCCCTATTATATATCAGGGACTATGGGCACTGAGTACACAGAGATTAAAAAGAAATAGTCCCATTCTAGGAAGATGTAAACAGACAAGTGAATGAAGTACATGATTATGAAAAGGACTAACAAGTTTTGATATCATCTACAAAATTCTCATCCATCTTCTACAAATTTTTGAGGTACCTGATTTTTCCATTGCAAGAGTACATCACAATTAACTCCCTTTTGTAGTACTTTATGGTATACAAAATGTAGTACTTTATGGTATACAAAATGATTTCCTCATAGTAGCTCTGTGAGATGAGCTGGTGTCTTATTATTATCTTATTTAGGAGGTAAGGAGGGTGACACTCAGAAGGGTTAATGACATGTCCAGGATCACAGATGTAATTTATGCTTGAGCCCCTGACTCCAAGTCCCATCCATTTTCTCTGGGGCTTATTACATTTCACACAAAACTAGACATATTGGAAAAAGACGACGTTGATATGTTATAGTGAACACTAAAATAATGGAAAGGATAAAGAAAGTTTATTAATATCTTCTTAGTAAAATTAGCAAAGCATAAATTTCATTTTCATAATGTCCTGCTTTGTTGATGGACTTTTTTCAGCACTTGCAGTAACAGCTTTGACCACATAAGCCTGCTCAGAAATAACTTTTTAAGCACTTTGTCATGTGAAACACAGGATGATTATATCATCTTTACAAAGATTTCTTTACTGGATGGCCTAACATTCTGTGTGAAATGAATAATACATACCATTTACTGTATTCTTCTGCATATAAGAAGCAAACAGAATGTGAATGGATTTGTTCTTTTCTTCTGGAGGATAATGTACTTTTACTAATACTGTATAATATTATTTTCCATTTTTTCTGAGATTAGTAAATTTACTCAAATTTGGCCATGTCTATCCTTCCTGATATGAGGGTTTTAAGGGTTCTTTTAAATTAAGTATTGAAGAACAGCTAAATCTAGGAACTTGAGGCCCAGAGAATTAGAGGAGGGTGGGATGTAACCCAAGAATTTATAAAACCTAGAAATTACCATGTACTGACGCCCAGTGAATGATGACCCTTGATATTTGTTTGCTGGACTTTCCTTCTTGGACAAGGGAGCTATCCCTCCTTTCAGTAAGTAAACTGGAACTCCTTGGTTTCCCAGTTCCCATCTTTATTTGATTTTTAAATATATTTGGTTTTATTTGATGTGAACAGTTATATTACTTTTTTTTTAACATGCCAAATAGGTCAAAAGTTTTGTGAGAAGAGCCTCTCAAATATCTATATGCCAGAAAATTTCTATAGAGATGATTATTAGGACATAAGCATGAATACTACAAAGATTAGATTCTTTTTCTGTGACAGATCTTTGAATTTCATAATCAACAAAAATAAAAGTATTTTTTTGAAATTTTTCTATAAAGCTATGCCACTGATTCCATAGTATCATTTCTGATACAGTTCATGGGTATGTAGCTATATAGGGAAATACCAGCAATAAATGTCTTGGGTAACCATTTATGGTCTTTGGATTTATTCAATCAACAAACATTTCTTGACTGCCATATTTCAGTGTCATAGATGAGCACCCCATTTTTCCAAAAAAGCAGGTTCTAATAATAACTAGTCCTTATTTGGCATATTATATTTTGCAAAGAACTTTAAATGTTTGTATTTGATCATCATAATTATAAGAAGTGTAAGTGCTATTATGTTTGAAAAAAGTATGCTAAAGACCAGCCCCATGATGCAGCATAAGAAGAATAAAGTTGTGATATGCTCAAGGGGAATAAAAAGTATTATGATCACAAGTAGTATATCCAAGTTGGCCAAAAAAAGTTAACTTTCCAAAAGAAAAGGATTATTTTGAAGCTGAAGTATAGTATTCTATTTGAAGATAATTCTAAAAGGATGCTAATCATTAAGAGCAGTGGTTCCTAAACTTTTTTGGCCTACTGCCCCCTTTCCAGAAAAAATATTACTTAGCGCCCCTTGGAAATTCAATTTTTAAAAATTTCAATAGATGGGGGCAGCTGGGCAGCTCAGTGGATTGAGAGCCAGGCCTAGAGACGGGAGGTCCTAGGTTCAAATCCGGCCTCAGACACTTCCCAGCTGTGTGACCCTGGGCAAGTCACTTGACCCCCATTGCCTACCCTTACCACTCTTCCACCTATAAGTCAATACACAGAAGTTAAGGGTTTAAAATAAAAAAAAAATCTTTAAAAAAAAATTTCAATAGCAATTAATAGGAAATATATATATATATATATATATATATATATATATATATATAAATGTTTCTACCTTTCTCATAAAATATAGTAAAGAAAGGTGTAATTAGAAACATTGAATTTTGAAATTATGAAACTATTTATTGAACTCAGAATAGAATATAATACAAAAATGTTAAAACATTTGAAATCCCAAATGCACCTGTGGCCATCACTGCCTCCCTGGCTTGCTGCAGAACCCACCAGGAGGCTACGGCGCCCACTTTGGGAATCACTGATTAAGAGATATAAGCACTTTGAACTGAGAAAAGACAAGAAAAAATAGGGTCAAGTGATCTAATTCTAAGCTTCATTTTTTGTGTGTTTTATTATGGAAAAAAAGCATAAGAATTATTCCAGATTAAAACACACATGTGCATATGTATACATCTATATAGTTATCAGGCTGAAAAACTGATTAGATATGCAGAGGTGATTAAGAGAGGAAAGAAAAAGTTAACTAGGTTGATGATAATGCCCTCAATAGTGAGGGAAGTTTGGAGAAGAAGACACTTAAAGGGAAAATGTTTTTTTATTTTGCTATCATGTATGTTTTTTCAGAAAGCCCATCATTAAGAATTTATCACCAAGCCCCTAAATCTCTTCCTTTCACTTTCACAGAGTCATACTCTTTAATTAAAGATTGGGGAAAATCAAAACAAAACAAAAGAAATCAACAAAGCTAACCAATGGGAAGATTATATATATATATATACATATAT
>NC_058133.1:435940650-436077711 GCF_016433145.1 Gracilinanus agilis | reverse complement strand
TCTATCTATCTATCTATCTACAAAACAAACATTAGAAAATTTAAATACAAGCTTTTCAGGGAGGTGTTTACTAATTGGAAAGATTAGGAAAAGTTTGAGTATAAGGTGGTTTTTTCATATATATATATTTATATATATATATATATACACACACACACACACACACACACACAATATAAAAACAGAAGGCAAATGACCTTCAGAATTGGGCTGAATTAAATATTTTGAATTCAGCCCCAATTCAGTATATGTATATATATATATATATATATATTTTGAATTCAGCCCCAATTCTGTCTTTATATTCTAAAACAGGGCACTCTGGCATTCCACATTTCCCGGGATGTTCACAAATGTAACAACTCCATATATACCTTATAACCCTATTGTTGAATTCAGGAAATAATAATATATAGGAATTATATAGCTCCTTTTAGTCTCACAACAACTCTGGGAGTTGTGTAGTCCTGTTATCTCCATTTTATAGGTGAAGAAACTGTGTCTGAGAGAAATTAGATGTCTTGCCCAGAGTCACAGATCTATTAATTTTATGAGACCAAGGTGAATAAGTGGCTAGAGAAACAGGTTGGGAGATGGGAGGTCCTATGTTCAAATCTGGTTTCAGACAACTCCTAGCTGTGTGACCCTGGGCAAGTTACTTAACCCCAATTGCCTAGCCCTTACTGCTCTTCTGCTTTGGAACCAACACTTTGTACAAATTCTAAGACAAAAAAGTAAGGATTATAAAAAGGTTTCTGAGATCCTGTTTAAACTCATGTTTTGATTCCAGGTTCAACACAACTTTCTTGAATGGGTAAAAATGACAATCAACAAGAATACTCTTTCTTGGTCAGGGTCATACCCAGAATATGGCAAATGGGATTTACCTAAGAGAGCTGCATTAGCAGTTTAGAGGGAGATAACAACTCAAGTAGTTTTTCAGCAGAGGAGAAAAAAACCCCACAGGGTTTAGCAGCTATTTGGCATGGATAGTAAATTAAGATAGGAAACTACCAGTTTGACATCTCTATCTATCTGAACCTTCATGTTCTCCTTCTACCTCATCTGAATCTCTGTTGAGTTGGTGTGCATTGTGGGACTTGCTTCCAAAGCAAAACTTCCTACTTATTGTTCTGAATGTAGGGAAATGAGATCCAACTTCCATCTTTTATTTAAACTAGCAAAGATGATCTCATGAACAAAGATCAATAAACTGGCAGTCAGTGTCTACATATAATTAAATGGGCTACTAAAAAAATAAGATATTGGGTTAATTTTGGACCAGGCATAACCCAAGTGCTTAGTTCTTTAAATTCAATTTGAAAAAAAAAACATTTAATGAGTATGAAGTATGTGCAAGGCACCATTTTAGCCCTTGGAACTCTAAAGACCAAAATGACTACAATCCTCACCTTTTAGGAATTTGATTTCCAAACCTTGACTTTCTCTCTAATTGTAGTATGAACATCATTGTTGGAAAAAACCATGTTATTTCATCAGTATGAATAATCTCTCCATGGATAAGTCTTCCAAAAGATTGAAGATCATGAACTGGAAGAAATCTTGGACATCTAGTCCAACTTCTTCATTGTACAGATGAGGAAGATGCATAGACATTAAGTGATTAGCTTGGAGTTACACGATATATATTAGAAGCTAGACTTGAATGGAGATTGTTTTGATTCTGAGAGGAGCTCTCTACCATGCAACACTGAACCTTGAGGTAGGTAATAAAAGGATGATTGTCTTCAGTTGCTACAGTGGATAGACTGCCAAGCTTGGAGTCACAGAGACTTGAATTTTAATCCAGCCTCAAAATCTTACTAAGTGCCTGATCTGGGCCAGTCTTCCAGGCTGTCTGTCTTAGTTCCATCATTTGCAAAATAGGGATAATAATAGTAACTAACTCCTCGATTTGTTGTGAAGATGAAAGGAAATAAGATAATATTTGCAAAGTGTTTTTGCATACCCTAAAGAACTGTATAAATGCTCACTCTTAGCTATTTGTATTTTTACTTCTGTGTGCTACTTTCCTCATGTTCAATCAATATGATTTTGTCAAAAGGGAAAGAATAAAACATTGAAATGATGTTGAGACACCTTTAGAGAATGGAATAATCTCTAACCTTGGAGTTAGTTATGATTTTATCTCTTTCATTTCCTTCATCCTTTTCCTCCCCCTTCCTTCCTTTTTGGCTCCCTTAAATATACAGACCTCCTCCTGGAGCAGAACATTCCACACTCTCTCACTCTCCGCCCTTTCCATCTCCTGCTCGAGACATGGAAATCGGATCGTTTGTGGCAGCAGTGGCTACCAATGCTGCTCCTGTCTGGCTTCTAGCTCTCCACAGACCTGCTAATCAGTGCCAGGTTTCCTCAGTTTGGTCCCACTGCCAAAGAAACAATGGGGTTTGAACAAGTCTGTTTGGGAGATCACTTATCCCTTCTCAGCAAAGCACATGAAACCACTGTGTGCAGTTCTTCAAAAAGAACAACCTCCCATTAACTCCTCTCCTTCCACTAGCTCTAGATAAACATCTGAGCCTCAACCCACCCAAAGAAAGTTTTTCTATCAAGGGCCATCAGGGTGTGTCACAGGTATGCCATGGAGGACCCAGGATTTGTGCAAATGGGGTAAGGGGTCAGGTGAGAATCACATCTCCCCTTTTCTTCTAATCTTCTTTTTTGGAGAATGCTTTCAGTTGTCATTTTAATGGAAACAAGGAATTTGAGTTGCCACCTACTATTATACCATCCTGTACAAAATGGACAGGGACTCAGAATAAGAGTTGCTATCAGGATAGAAGATGGATTTGGTGAAGCCAAGACTAAACCATTAACGGAAACTTTTGGTTCAAAAGCAATTATCCATGAAAGCTACAGTGTTTCTTCATCATCAGATATTTCTGAAGTAAAAACCCTTCTGCAGTATATTCTTCCTTCAAGGGACACACACATGTATGTGCGTGGATACATATATGTCCACATATATATTGCTAAGGAAAATCAATATTTCAAATACTCTCACATACCTTTCAATATTTACATACATGTATTCAATAAGAGCTCATTTAATTTTCACTAACTGGAGATCTGAAATACTATCTCCTTTTAATATGAAAATGTTCACGGATCTTAGCCTAAATGCCTATTGCTTTAAGCACTGCATTCCTAAGTAAAAGAGCAGAGTTCCAGACAATCCTGCAATCCTAGTAGTTTTATTTATAGCATTTTGTTTCCTGAGAGAAGACAGGAAAACTAAGTCACTGACTTTCCCTTTCTTTTGTCTGGCTCCTCCTCCGTCAGCAATCTGGGATTGCCTTTGGTGGAAAAAAGGAGAAGGGGGGGCTGGTACAGAGCCCTAAAGAGGCTGGATTTGGAATCTCCTTCCAGGTACCCCAGAGCAAATTGTCAGATCAGAAGGAGAAATTATGTCATTCTTCCAAAGGAATGAATTAAAAAGTGCTTCCTCCTGTGACTGATTGACAGAAAAGGGGGTATATATAAAGGAGGGAGCTGCTGCCTAAAAGTCAGTAAGAGAAATTCTAACCTCAGCAGAGTGCATACTGAACACTTGAGAAGTTTTAGAGTAGGCTTTTCAAAAGGATTTCAGCTTTCATTCCTTCTGGGTTCAAATTGGAGCATCATTTTTCATTGGAGTTTTTTTTAAATATTAGGTAAGTGAAAATTTTAAATTCACAATTTCCTTGTACTTTCATTTTTCTGAGAATTATTATTGTTTAAAGGAAAAGGATAGAACATTGTATAGGCAGGTAATCTTTACTGTGTATATCTATGTATATAGCCCTATGTGAGCAGTTGCTATTTCTATGGTTAAAAAATTCTTTTCTATTATATTACAAGAGCCAGGATAATTATTTTTAATGTTTACTTATAATGCTGCTATTTTGTGAGCTGGCATGTTTCTTAAGTTTTTGAATCATTTTCTTCTTTCCTTCCTTCTTTTCTTATACCTTCCTGTGAACCGTGTATATTCTTGAAGATGCCAAAGTTTATATTTATGACAAATCTTACTTGCTAAATTTATTTATGGGGGGGACCATTAAGATGCATTTAGAAATATTTACTACATCTTGACAGTTTCAAATTTCATTGAAACTTTTGCAAAACCTTGGAGAGATGACACTGCTGCTAACTTGGAGCATGCTTACTTAATGAAAAAAGGGCTTTCAATATTAGTTTTCCCCAAATGAATAACCTCATTAAAACTCCATGAAAACATACTATTCGTCCCATAGATTACTTTGTATAGAGGTAGTCATTTCCCAAAAAGATTAGGAGAATTTTAAATGTGTTTATGAAGTACAACAAATAGAAAGTTGTATTTGGCTGCCAAACAGACATGGGACCAAATTTTTTTGAGGCATATTCAGATGATTTTGTGCGGAGGGTAAATAAGTGCATCTTAGTCAAGTTACTTTGCCTGCATTGACTATTGAAGTACTTCTAAAATGGGGGAAATTTTATTCTTATTTTCAGGAATTTTAAAAAATCATGTTTTAATATCCTGCCACAAAATACTTTGGGATTAATTTGCAAAATATAAACATAGACATATAATTTGAATTACTTTAGAGATGAGAGAACTAACTTTTAAAGCTAATGGATAGATATTTCACAACTCAATAATTCTAATACCTCTAATAATGTTTTTTGGTCATTTGAAAGAAAATATTTATCTACTCCCCCTCATGTCTTACTTTCCTGTTGATAATGAGATATAATTTCATTATTAACCCCATTTTAATAATTACATAATCATAATCAAATAATTTTAATTCCATTGTGTAAAGGTACTACCATAAGTTAGTGGAAGAGCTAGCTAGGACTTTTAACCTGGTAGCCACAGGATTCCCCTTCCTCTTGTTCAATGGTTGGCTCCCATGGCACTGGAAGAAAGCACTGACTCTGGAATGACAGGATCTGGGTTCATATCCCATGTCTGATGCTAGAATTTATGTAAATTTCTTAATGTCCAAGGCCTCGGTTTCTACATCTATAAAAGGAATAGGTTGAATAGGATTGGGTCTTTGAGGTCCCTTTCAACTCTGGAATTATAATCTTGGGGATAGTTCACCAAGACATCCTTGCCAGACTCAGGAATTCTGCTACCCTGAAATGGAGGTTGTGGTTTTAAGTAAGGAAGAAAATGAAGAACATTGAGACGGCACATACATGACAGTGAACATCTGGCTTAGCAACAAAAAATGTAGTAAAGAAATTCCAGATGTTTGGTCTGTGCCACCTAATCAGCATTTGAAAATAGTTGGCTACATGAATGAATTTTATAATCTAATTCTGCATTTTTAACAGTGTATAGAAATAGCTTTAGGCACTTAGTTTAGAAAAAAGTCCTTTAAATCATAAAATCCATTCCTTTGTCTTCTTATAGGATTTCAATTAAATAATTTCTTAAAGTTATCTATCTTTTGGTTTATGTCTCTTGAGAAAGAATCTCCCTAAATATCTTGAAACTAAGTCATCTCAATATTCTCAATATTATAATAGAATGGATTTTATGTTCTAACCTTCATTTAAAATGGAATGACATTTAGAGATATTAAAGGATTTGTCTTAGGTCATGCACATTAGTAGTAGAACTGGAATAATCTCCAGATACCTCTAGTCAAGGTAATAGCAACAGGTGGTATAGTAGTGAATAAAACACTAATTTTGGACTTGGGAACACCTGAGTTAAAGTCCAGTCTCAGACACTAGTTGTGTGACTGTAGGCAAGTCATTTAACCTCTACTTGCCTCAGTTTCCCCAACTGTAAAATAAGGATAATGATGGCATCTACATCCCAGGGTTGTAGTGAAAATCAAATGTTTGTGCTTGGCAAATGGTAGTCATTATTTAAATACTATTGTTATTACTGTTGTTGTTGGTCAGGAGACTTTCTCTTTGATATTGCAGTCCCTTGGATAGATCCCAGCAGTATGGGCACTCTGGTCATTGGTTCAAGTCACTGTTCATATATATCTTCTAATCCTATGTAATTCTTGTCCATCCTCTGTAGAGGGTGTAGTCCTGTTCTCTTATAGAAGAGTTACTCAACCCCCTTTCTCTGGAGTTTTAATATCTCATGGATATCAACACCATGACTGGGCTATTTATTTTCAATCCATTGCTCTTAATATATGGTAGATCCACTCTTCTTTATCTAGTTGTACATAACTTGTGACTGTGTGACTTTGGACAAGTAATTTATCCTATCAGTTTCCTTATTTGTACAGTACTTATTTGTGAAGAGGCTGGAGTAGGTAGCTTAAATGATCCCTTCCAGCTCTAGACCTATGATCCAGTGATCTGGTATTATTTATGTTCTTTCTAGTTCCACCAATTCAATATTCCTAAGAATAAAATTTGCAAAGGTAAAACATAATTAGAGTAAGAATGGTCTATGTGAAATGTTTAAAAATGGAACCTGCATATATAGCAAATGTTGCAATTTCTTCAACTTTTATGCAGTGAGAATATCTTCTATTCAATCAAGCTAAACAAAATATGTATATAATCTACCATAAATGCTATTTAACTTAAGGGGAGCCTCCTTACATAGGCACCAATGTTTCTCTTTAGATCACTTTGTCCAAATTGCCATTTCACTGTTTGAAATGTAGTACAGTGAAAGCACTTTGGCCTTGGAGTCTGTAGTATCTGGAATTATTTCTTGATAATAACTCCATGATTTTAGGCCAGTTATTTAATCCTTCTGAACTTTAGCTTCTCAATCTATATAATGGAATAATTACTGGTATTTCTTAGCCCATAGGGTGTGGGATTTGTGAAGGAAGCACTTAGGAAAAGACCTTTGTAAATAGAAACTGCTAAGATCATTTTAAATAATAGCAATCGACTTAAATTCAAGATTGCCACAGTGTCTATCACTCAATTTCCCACATGACAATATACATCTGTTTTCATGTAATTATGAATTTTTCAAATGATCAAGTGACTAAGGATCTTGTATGAATGATTAAAGTCAGTTTTTTTCTTCCTCTTGGTTTACCCATAGGTGTGATGCTACAGGGAGGTAGGATGCTCTGGTGGCTGGTCCTCTTGGCTCTCTGGGTATTCTCCAGTGCCCAAGGTATGTACTAACTAAACACAGCAAATCTCAAGATTTAACTCAGATAAAAATTGAGAGCTGGCCCAAAGAAATATTGTCTTTTAGAATAACTCACCCAATTTAAATGTCTAGCTAAAAAGGTAATTTCTCTTGTAGTTTTAGGTACACTGGATTAAAACATGATGTCACAACATGAACCTTTTTTGTCAATAAATTTAGACAATGACTTTAGGTTGTTAATTAAAAGAAAAAAACTATATGTTTATTTCCATTGGCTATAAACTAAAGTTCAATTATTGCCCCCCAAACACCTCAGGCTACAATAAAGACAAACAATTGGCCTTTGCTAAATAAACCAGTTTAAGCAAATTAATTCAAAATGCTCTTTTAAAAAATTAAGTCTATATTAAGGAAATAAAATAAATTCACTCTCCTTTCTGCATAGATCAATTTTAAAGCAGAGTTGTTAAAACAATTGAGATTTATATGTGAGATGGAAAGAGAATAGAATAGAGAAACTAGAATTTAATTTTTTTGTATGAAATAAAAGAATGATTTCATTAAATGTTTATGAAGTCTTCATAACTGATATGGTGATAATGGAAAATGCACATCTCTATATATTTATTTCCTACAGGCCGTTTTTTCATTGGTTAAAGCCTTTGTTTCTTTACCATTAACTTTTGCAGATGGTGATGCGGAAGATGATACTTCCTTTGACCTATTTGAAATCAGTAACATAAACCGAAGAACAGTTGGTGCCAAGCAGTTCCGAGGGCCTGACCCTAATAGCCCAGCATATCGCTTTATTAGATTTGATCACATTCCCCCAGTGAAAGCTGAGATCCTGAAGAAGATGATAAAGATGATGAGGCAAAATGAGGGCTTCTTCCTCACTGCCACTCTAAAGCAGGACAAACATTCACGGGGTACCCTCCTGGCTTTGGAAGGTCCTGGAAACTCTCAACGGCAGTTTGAGATTATATCCAATGGCCGGGCCAACACTCTCGACCTGATTTACTCAGGAGATAAGTTGCAGAATGTGATTTCTTTAGAGGATGTGGATCTGGCTGATTCCCACTGGAAAAACATCACTGTGCAACTGACAGGGGAGACCTATGGCCTCTATGTGGGCTGCGACCTCATTGACAGCTTCATTCTGGAGGAGCCCTTCTTTGAGCAGCTGAAGGCTGAGAATAGCAAAATGTATGTGGCCAAAGGCTCCATCCGAGAAAATCATTTCAGGGTATGTATAGAATTTCTTAGAGTGAGAAGTCAACTTGGATAGGAATGAAAAAAAGTAAATGGAAATCTTTTAAAACATTGGTTTTGCTTAACCTCACCAATTGGACATCTTTAGACTGTTGTCAAGGTAAGATAGAGAGGCTACATTCCTGAGTCAAATAGGTAGAATCTGACAATATGTATTCCCACATTCCAATGAATATTACTCTCTTCAATTGCGTGTGTATATTCCTGACAAAGCTCCTTTCCTAGAGGCCAAACTACTATCAATTCCCACATACGAATTATGACCTTTTGGTTCTGAAAAATCAGTCCCATTCAGATTCTGTTTGATGATGCAAGGCTATTTTCACTATTTTCTATAGTCACATTTGCATACCTGATTTGTTGATTTTATTGTCGTTTCCCTGTTTTTGAAGAGTTAAAGACTAGCCACTCATGTCAAGATAAAGACTAATTTGTGAGAATTTATTTCAATGCAAATGCTTTTTCATTTAATTTGGAATGAGTATCTTTCAGCAGAAGTACTCATAACTTACAGTGGAGTTTCTGTGCCAATATTTTCTTCCAGTAGTTTTGCTCTTGGAAATATGAGTATGATTAAGCCTGGTTAATGATTTAAAAACATTCAATTCTTTTATTTTGGTATTGCATTATTATTTAAAAAATAATCTAGCTACATTTGTTTGGTTGGATTCAGAGTTGGATGGATGACTCACCTCTGGTTTATTATGTTATTGGAGCCTAGTATTTTATCCCTTCAGGATGCAGCTTTCAAAGACCTGTAGACTATGCTTCAGTGACAAATTATTTGTACCATTGGTAATCACTGGAACTTTTAGCATAACGCAAGGGAACTTACACACTAAGGAATTTTAAGAAAAGGCTAACATTTTTTCCCTTGAATGTCATTCTTTCAAAATTTTTTTCCTATTTTTAAATTAATAGCATTCCAGGTCTTTTTGTGGAAGACTTTCCTTTCCTGAGCTAGAAATTCTTCTATGCCAAGGGTAGGGAGGTCCTGAGTTTCATTGGAAGTGGTACAAGAAGAACACAAAGGATACTGGGCCAACTGTTGATAGGAAAGAATAGGGATCTCATGCACTCTTTATTCTCCTCTACTGGCCTTCAAGTTTACCCTTCATCCCTCTTCTTGGGCCTATAATCTCCTTAATTCCCACGGGATGTCCATGAGGGTCAAAGACGAGGGAAAATGGACTGCTGTGACAGAAGCAGCCATCCCCTGCAAGAAAAAGTGCTACTAATGCCAATGCCTATAGCAAAAACCTGGCTACCCCACCTTTACAGATTCCCAAAGGTATGACCTTTGGGATGTGATTTCATGAGGATACACCCTGAAGATAACTACTTATCCAATGATAAAATTTACAGTTGTAAATTTTGAAAGAAAATCATCTTTATTTTACCTTGATCATTTCAAAATGTTTTCCCTTTTGTTTTTATTTTATTTTCTTTATAGGGTTTCCTTCAAGATGTCCGTTTAGTTTTTGAAACTTCTGTGGAAGATGTTCTCATCAAGAGAGGATGTCAGCGAAGCCAGACAGGTAGAGATATTTTACTTAAAGTTTCATTCCATAGTTCATATTTCATAAAATTTTTATTTAAATGTATCTCTGGAAAATTAATTTAAGTCTACTGAATACATTATATTTCATATAGCTTGGATAAAGTACCACTCAATTGCAGATGCTGACAGATGGAAATGATAAATTACCAGAGGCACTAACTTTGAATGGATTTTGTATGGTGCGAAAAACCTTTTCCATCTCAAAATTTTTTCAAGCCAAACATCACTGTCTTTTATAGTAGTTCTGAGCATATGCTACTTACAGAATCTGGCTCTGTTAAAAAGTTAAATGAATATAATCTTCATGAAGAAAGGGATTCTTGTAGGGATTGCTTTCATCCAAGATTTAAAATCTTTCCTTTATCATATCTAGCCAATGGTAATATAACCAAATCATCACGATCCGTGTCGTCTGGAGAAAGGGATAGCTTGGATTTCCAGTCAAAATTCAAACATTCTCATCTTAGTCAAAACATCACATCACTATCATTTCCAAATTAAGAACAATTTAAAGCAATGCCTCATAGAACCAAATCATGGGAATATACAAATTGGCCTTTCTTATGCTGCAAAATGATGGCCACAAAGAGGCCTTCAGCGATGAGGATGCTTAAAATGAAATTCATCAATTCATTCAATTATTGTAGTGACCTCCAAATTCATCCTTAGTAGTGTATAAGAGGAACAGAAGACATTGCTTGAGATGTTGTAGTGGTAGAAGCTCCAACTCTAGTTAGATTTTGTAAAATATAAAGGTGATGCTAATTTTTAAAAATAAGCTTAAATTAGCTAAATAAAACCATTATTTTCCATTTTAA
This sequence comes from Gracilinanus agilis, assembly GCF_016433145.1. NCBI lineage: Eukaryota > Metazoa > Chordata > Mammalia > Didelphimorphia > Didelphidae > Gracilinanus > Gracilinanus agilis. Next base: position 436,066,967 of record NC_058133.1, on the reverse strand, counting down.
TTTCAATACTGTGCATTGGTCCCAAGGCAGAAGAGTGGTAAGGACTAAGTAATTGGGGTTAAGTGACTTGGATGGGATCACATAGCCAGAATGTATCAATGGCCAGATTTGAAACCAGGACTTCTCCTTTCCAGGCCTGGCTCTTTTATCCACCCAGCTGCTCTAAGTAATAAGAATTTAATTTTATTTACTCCAATACATTGTGTGAGTTATTACTGTCTAGGCTTTATTGTACTCTTCTTAGCTGTAGCTCTGTGACATAGTATATTTTGACACAAATCATCTCTCAATTTGCCACAAGTGCATAATTTCTAAAAAGTATTAAAAATACATAACTCTCTTGAAAAGAGCATGTGAGAAATTAAGATTAGAGAGAAGAAACTAATTGTATTTATTTTGCCTGATCCTCAGGAGTACTCTTTTCTTAATCATAAGAGTGGACACTTCTAAATAATGAAAATATGAACACATACAGATTTTTCATTTTTCACCTAGGTTAGCCATCATGTTGGAGGATAAGGGACTAGGGTTAGTTTTATTAAAGATCACCTTGATTAAGGTTGATTGGCCCTAAATTAGTTAGTGACTCTGATCAGGTGGCTTTTTTCAAAAGAAGATAAAGCCCTCTTCGTGGTCTTAAGAGCAATTCTTCTTGGAACCAGGATTGAAACACATCATATGCCTTAAAAGCCATTTATTTTTATTTCAGCTGGAATTATGAGTCCCCAAAGTAACAGCATTAAATTGTTACCAAAACTAGTTTTTGAATATTTGTGCAAAGTAAGCATAGTCTCTAAGAACTCAGTGAGAATAGAAACAACCAGGCAGTTCCTATGGGGTTAGTGGATAAACTTTGTATATACACTTGATTTAGGTAAATCTTAGTATTGCTTTTACCGTGTAGTATGTGGAGTGAAAGAACAAAGTAAAAGTTGGAGAAGTGGAATGATTCAGTTAAAAACAAAACAAAACAAAACAAAACAATGTTGAATTGAGAGTCAAAAGATGAAGCATTAATTCCTGCCTCTCCCATTCATTATCTGTTTGAATGTGGACATATTGCTTGAGCTTTCTGAATCTTGGTTTCCCTATTTGTAAAATGCACCTCTGAGTTGTCTTCCAGTTCTAAATCTATGATCCTATGAGTTGGGATGGATTGTGGGGTGAATGAATATCGGGTGGAATGTATATTGATAAATGTAGAGTTCATGTCAATCATAATTTTTTTAGACCTGGAAGCATTTTTGAAAGCTGCTAGTCCTGTGACTATTTTATGTGCATGTGTGTTTATAAATGCACATACACACATCATGATGACAGGTAGATAGAACACAGAACCTGGAGTCTGGAAGATCTGGGTGTTGGGCGATTCTGAGCAAGTCACTTAATGTTGTTTGCCTCAGTTTCCTCATCTTTAAAATGAGCTGGAAAAGAAAATGGCAAGACATTTTGGTATCTTTTCCAAGAAAACTTCAATGGGGACATGAAGAGTTTGACATGACTGAAATGACTGAATGACAACATATATCATGATATTAACTTAAACATGTTATCTTTAAAGAGACAAACCTGATCTATACATACATGTTGTATATATGTATACATTGATTATATATATACATATATACTTATATTTGTAGCTATCTTTCTCTCTGATTCTGTCCCCCATTCTGTCTCTTTATTTTTGTGTGCATATATATACATAAACATATATATATATATGCTTGTGATTTAATTGGTGTCATAACTCCCAACCTGAGAAAAAAAATTTCTCCAATAATGCAGATCAGCACCTGATCTTCATCTTATAGTCTGAGGATATTGCCTGCAATATTGAGAACTTAAAGTGTTTTGTTCAGGATAATAGTCATTATATGTCAGAAAGAAGACTTGAACTCAGATCTTTCTGGTTACAAGGCTGAACTTTTATCTATTATGCCATGCTACTTCTTTCCAAATATATCAAAATTGGGTAAAAACCTAGAATCCTATCCTCTGAAACTCTAACATGCCATTCTCTGGGACATGAACACACTGTCCTCCCCGGGCTTTGAACAAAAGAGTCCCTAAAATTTTAACTTGTGATTCCCTGGGATTCTAACAAAGTATCTATGGGGACTCTGGAAAGCAATGGCAAACACGATGGTCTTCAAGTTAGAAAATATCAAATACTCATTGACTTCATGATATTGAAAATCACTTTATTTTCCACAACAGTCTCCTCATCTATAAAATAAATGGTTAGATTAAGTAATCTCGAATTCCATTTTAGCTTTGAATTTATCCCTCTCTCCATAATATATGAATATATTATGCATATGCCTATAATAATATATCCTATAATAATGTAATATATAGTATATATGTATGCATGTACACATATACACATGCATACCCACACATATGATTTGACATCGGGAGAGTAACTATTACAACCATGATTTCGGGGGGGGGGGTGATGCTAAGGAAATGTATTATTTGATGTGAAGCAACAGAGCTGTTACTAGGTGTGGCCTTCAGGGCTAGGATAGACAACCTAAACAACCTACAAGCATTCTGGAGGTATATTTGCTCCCTCTGGCATAGACACCTCCTTCTTACTTGCTACCCTTAGCAATTTCTAGTTTCCCATCTAGTTGTAGCTCTTTGAGGTTCACAACAGGACACTGATAATTTAACAAAAATGCTGACATTTAAATATATAATCGGAAGGATATGTATTTACTAGATTCTACCTGTTTCTAAAGCATTGGCTTGTGACTCATTTATATCAAAACTATTTCCCTGACAAGTAATTGGAGCTCTTCGTCTCATATCTGACATGATCTCAAACTTCTGTGACTCACCTGCAATCTGGAGCTTAGAGTCAGATCCCTTCCTATGAAAGATGGCAAATAGCTTTGCAGAAGCTTAGAGAAAGTCAAGGTCAACTGATAATTTATTGCCCTAAGAAGATACCCTCCAGGCAATGACTTACTCTTCCTGTATATAAAGCCAGCCATGTGTGTCTCTATGCAACTCAAATGACTTAGGAGAAGCAATCACTAAATTTTCGGAGTGACCATTTATACCTTGGAAACTGGCAAATGTTCCAAATCAGAGCTTGATTATTTGTCCTGCTTATTGTCTGTGCTTAAGAAAGTGAAAGAGAAAATGTGAATAATGTACGTTTGACTTAAAAGTGTGTGGTGCATACATTATTTTTGGGGGGCAGAGTCTGATGTTAAACTTTTTGTAGCACGCTGCTGCTTAGATATCCAACAACTGAGACAAGCCCAGAAGTCTGAGTTTCTATAAGCTGTTTTAGAGAAAATAGATTTTTGAATTTTTAAGGATGAAATTCATGCTTTTTTTCTTCCTTATGAGAGATATTTGTGAAAGCCTGGACAGTTTCCTATCTATGAAGATGTGATCAGTTTTTCTATATGAGTTCATCTTATCGATCCTCTTTGAAAAGGGCTAGGAGGAGTGTAGGGAGTAAATGCTTGTTTCATAAGGTAGTATGGCACTCCCTGTTGTGATAACAGATCTTAAATTTGCTCTTAAAAGTTGAAATATGAAAGTAACCATCTCTGTTGTGCTCTGTGCAAAGACATGTTAAAGGTGAATGATTCCACATGTTGAGAAAATTGCAGCAACTTTAAGATAGCCAGTAGCAGATACAGAGAATAGAATAGTTTTAACATCACTATCTTGGGTCAAGAGGAAAGAATGCAGAAGATATTCAGCAAGATTTCTTTTGTTTAATAATTGTTAACTGTCGAATGTGATACATTGGATCAGAGAACACCACCAAAGAATCTGAATTGCTAAGTCAATGTGATTATTACTAATGATTTATTTTTAAACTGTTACTTTCTGTCTTAAAACCAAAACTAAGTTTTGGTTCTATAGCAGAAGAGTGGTAATGGCTAGGCAAGAGGGGACAAGTGACTTGCCCAGGGTCACACAGCTAAAGAGAGTCCACTGAGTCACCTTGCTGCTCCCCATTGCTATTATTAAGAAGAAAAAAATCAGTTATTCAGCACTTACTATATGTTAGACACTGTGCTAAGTATTTTATGAATATTATCTAAATTTGTTCCTTACAACAACCTTGGGAAATAGGTACTATTGTTTTTATTTTTTTTAAACCCTTAACTTCTGTGAATTGTCTCCTAAGTAGAAGAGTGGTAAGGGTAGGCAATGGGGGTCAAGTGACTTGCCCAGGGTCACACAGCTGGGAAGTGTCTGAGGCCAGATTTGAACCTAGGACCTCACATCTCTAATCCACTGAGATACCCAGCTGCCCCCGTATTGTTTCTATTTTATAGTTAAGGAAATTGAGGCAGCAGTTCAAATCATAGTTATTATGTCTGAAACTGGATTTGAATATAGGTCTTCCTGATTCCAGGCCTAGTAATCCATCCACTGTTCTACTTGGCTGCCTCATAATAACATTGAAAAAATTAACTAGAAATTGTCTTACCTTATTTAATTAGATAGAGAGTTTCATTACTAAATGTTATAATTTAAAATCCACAAATCTGTTTGTTTTTTGTAAATAAGTAAGTTGAACACATATAAGTCCAGAGAATGGAGTTCCTGGTCATCATTTAGTGGCAGGTGACCCACAAGGAGCTGGATTGATGTTCAGGAAGATGAGGTGCTTCTCTCAATATCACGATTTATGGGGTACTGAAATGGTTCATCTGCTCTAAATATTTTTAGATTATTTGAAGCTCACAATTCATTTCTTTGGTTGAAGATATTGCCCTCTCTAAGGATGCTCATTTTAAATGCAGATAACTGGGAGGAGCAACACAAGCACTGATTAATTAGCAATCTTTTAGTCTGAATCATCTTATAAGAACTAAATTCCTCTTTGAATGAAAACTAGATGAAAGAACAGAACCCAGAGGGAGAAGGAGTGTTTTGGCAGTGGGGGAATAAAGAAATTATTTTGAAATAGAAGATAGCTTAGAGAAATAAGGACTTGGTTATGATGTTCTGGGCACTTAGGTGTAGCATATGAATTTTGCTCACTGTGGATGAGGTGGCTGATGGAAAGACAAACTTAACTCAGCTGTTAGCTTTTCTTAAAGGAAGTCCTTGTCCTGTAGACTGTTTTTTTAGTCCCAGAAAGAATTTCACTTTCTTTAGCTCTTTGCCCATGCCATTAGAATGAAGGAGAGTTTGAAGGAATGAGCTGCTACATTTCTGTCCATAAACAGATGTGAGGCAGATTGCTTTATCCCAAGCCAACAATGCAGTTTCTAGTTGATTTTGTCAGCAGGTGCCATGTTTCAAGAAACAAAATACTCATTCTCATACCCTACTGGCCAACCACAGTGGATTCAAATAGCTTTCAATATTTGATTCACTGAGGGGTGCCAGTAGGACAAGCCAAGTCCCAGACCATATATTCAAATACAAGTATCTGCCTATTTTCCCAGGTTAGCACTGAATATATGACCTAGTTGGACTATAATGTGGGGAATAGAGGGGTTAAGATGAGGACATTAACCCCAATGCAATTACTCACACAACAAAACACATCGGAAAGGGAGAAGTAAGTGTGTTACTTTGCCAAGAAGGAAGACTTTCCTGATGTTCAAAAGAAGAAGAAGCGCAATTAGCCTAAACAGTCTGGCTAAATCATCCTGGCATTTATGGAATGCTTTATAAAATGGAAAAGGGAGAGCTCTGATAAGAGACAATATTGGAATGGAAACTGCCTGATAAGCCTAAATGGAAAGAACTGATGAACAGAGAGAGGTTCAATAGTTTAGTGGGAAGAGCACTGGAACTGGAATATAAGAGATCTGGGTTCAAATACTAACTCTCACATTTACTAGTTGTATTACCATCAAGATATTCAACCTCTCTAAGGATCAGCTTTCTCATTTTTAAATAGGGATAAAAATACTTTTGGTACCAACACATATAGTACCTAATCTTTTGTGAAGCAAAAAATGGGATATATATATAAAATGATAGAGATGTCAGTGATCTTTTATTTGGATCTTTATTCTTCTGTATTAGTTTATTTTATACCCATAGAAGAACCAAATTCTTTTTTCTTACATCCCTTATAAACTCACTTTAAACAGGACATTATACTACTTACCCAAAGGCTTTAGAATATACAAGAATGCTTATGCTGGTGAATAATATACCCCAAGTCTGAGAATATATCTGCTTTTGAGAATTAATTTTTATTAATCCATTTGGAACCACTGGAACTTCTATACTTATTCTGTATAGAAATAGATACTCCAATTTCTAAGCACAAATATAAACCAAGGAGGTACTGACCATATATGGCCATAGCATCTAATTTTTACTAATGTCTATCTGGTGCTTTATGGTTACAGAACACTCTCTCTCTCTCTGTCTCTCTCTCTCTCTCTCTCTCTCTCTCTCTCTCTCTGTCTCTCTCTCTCTGTCTCTCTCTCTCTCTCTCTCTCTCTCTCTCTCTGTCTCTGTCTCTCTGTGTCTCTGTCTCTCTCTGTCTCTCTGTCTCTCTCTCTGTGTCTCTGTGTCTCTGTGTCTCTGTCTCTGTCTCTGTCTCTGTCTCTCTCTCTCTCTCTCTCTCTCTGTCTCTGTCTCTCTCTCCCATTCTCCCTCTCCCTCTTACAACCTACCTATATCTATCTATCTATCTATCTATCTATCTATCTATCTATCTATCTATCTATCTATCTATCTATCTATCTATCCATCTATCTATCTATCTATCTATCTACCTACCTACCTACCTATCTACCTATCTACCTATCTTCTCTGTTCATCCATCCACTTGTCTGTCTGCCTGTCTGTCTGTGTATCTATCTATAGCTATACACACAAATATATTTATAAATGTATACATTCCAATATGATGTGGAGAAAGCAGGGTAGATGTTGGTACCTCCATTTGACAGTAGAGGAAACAGATTCAGAGATAAGAAACTTACTTGAGATAACACAATTGAACTAAAAAGAAAAAGAAAAAAAGAGAGGTCTAAATCTCAAACAGAAATCCTGTGACTTCTATATGAAGTTGTTTTTTTTTTTTTTGGTGATACCTTTCTTATTCTCATATCAGCCAGAATGCATTGCAAATTCTACATATTATGCTATTCTACAGAGTACAATAGTAATATACATTTCCTTTAAAAAAGCCATGAATAAAGTTAAATTGAAATAAAATGAAGATGATAAAAATGTTTATAAAAGGAATTCAGAGTCAGCAGAAGAGCAGAGTGCCAAGTATCTAGTGCAGTACCATGCATCTAGAAAATGTGAGAAATCTTTGCTTAATTGAATGGTGGTTTTTTTAAATAGAGAAAAATGGATTATAGCTGAAAAGGGCTCTGGAGATGGGTGGAGATCATATGTTAAACATTAGCTGTTGTAGTTCTAGAATTGAATGATAAGTATAATTAAGGCATATAAAGATGAGATAGCACATATAAATATGATTTTAAAAGTAAACTTGTGTACTGGAATAGTGGGCTAGTGTTGGTTTCAAGAATGAACAAATGAATGAAAAAAACATTTTAGTGTTTACCATTTGTCAGGCATTGTGTAAAGTTTGCTGAGGATTTAAAATATAAAAGCAAATATAATTCCTTCCTTCAAGCAGTTTAAATTCTAATGGCAGAGACAAAACACAAGAATGGCGATCAGAAGGGGCATATTGGTTCAGAACTTTAGAGGAATGGTGAATGGGAAAACCTTGATTCATGACTTCTTCTTGACACACACTATCTGTGAGTCCTCAAGCAAGCCATTTAACGTTTAAATGCCTTAAGCAACATTCAGACTTGAAAGTACAAATGAGTTATAATTTTTATTAGTGGAGGAATGAAATCACATGTGGTTTAGACCAAAGAAAATGTAATCATCTCAGTGAGGCAACAATTTAATGTTCAAAGGTAAGTCTGCCTTTGTTGTTTAGGCTATGAACAAGACACTGCTCCTTTTGGGGGCCATTAAAATTAATATGTGAGAGGGCCCCTAGGGGGCTCAGTCAATTGAAAACCAGGCCTAAGAGATGAGAGGTCCTGGGTTCAAATCTAGCCTCAGACACTTCCTATCTGTGTGATCCTGGTCAAGTCACTTAATCCCTATTGCCTCGTCCTTATCACTCTTCTCCCTTGGAACCAATATACAGGATGGAAGGTTAAGGTTTAAAAAAATTTAATATGAAATTCTAATCTGGGCTCTTTTTCTATAGATTTATGGCTTCTAACTCAAATTCAAGACCAGAACTATTTTATGGGTTCTGGATGCCTTCACTGAATGTTATATATCCAGGTTTCACTCCAGGACTGTGAACCCAAAGAAGACAATCTTATCTGTGGGAAAGATGAAGGCAAGAGAAAGTTGGTTAGAATTAGAATTAAAATTGGAACTACTAGGAATAAGTAATTCACTTGAAGAGTAAAGGAGAGAAACTCTGTTTCTAACAAGTGGAGGAGGAGGCAATAGTGAATATGCTTTGTTTCAAGAAATTGATGTTAAGGCAATCAATCAATCAATCAATCAAGACTTTTCTTAAATTCCTCTTTTGTGTCAGACTTTGACCTGTTCTAACCAATATGGATATAAAGACATCATTATGCAGTCTCTGTCCTAAAGGGCTTATATTCTATGAGGGGAGGTGGAGTGCGTGAGTGAGTGTGTGTGTGTGTGTGTGTGTGTGTGTGTATGTGTGTGTAATACAAGTTATGTTGATGGTTGGAGGTGAAGGGAGGTTATAGCTCCAAGGCTCTGGAAAAGCTTTACTGAGAAATGTGAGATGTTAGCAAAAAAGAGACGGACCCATGGAGTAAAGTGAAAGTTTCTTGAGTGTGAGAGAAACCTGAAATGAATTAGCTGAAGGAGTTATAAGGAAGACTATTTGGTGATAGGAGAGACAGGCAGTTGAGATGATGAGTGATCAGCAGGAAAGAAGGGTATGCAGTGGTGTTTTGGAGTTGGAATTGGGAAGAAGAAGAATTCAGAATCAGGGAGAGAATAGGAGAAAGCCATATCAGTGTCAGTGTCAATACTATATGTGATGCTTCTTTATGAAGTTGCAAATGTAAACTTCCTAGAGCACTGAGTATTTTCTCTTTATAAATAGAAAACTTTCTTTTGCAGTGGACTGTTTTCTAAGTGGTAAGTCAAATTCTGTGGAATCAAAGTGGACTCTCTTGTGAAAAAAGAAAAGTTGTAATTAGAAACAGCTCATTTTCAACTCTTCTAGTTGCCATGGGTATAATTTAGCATTGAACCACTCCAAAAACAGATGCCACTCAACTCCACCTCTGTGGCTGGCATATAATTCCCCAAACAAGCTATAATCAGAGGTCCAGTGTTGCAACTTTTCTTTGTTATTTTCTCCTACAGCTGAAATGAACACCATCAATGAGAGCACAGAGATCCTCCGCCTTAGCTCAACAGAATATGTTGGCCCCAATACAGAAAAAAATGCAGAAGTCTGCGAGCGCTCCTGTGAAGAGTTGAGCAGCATGATCAATGAAATATCAGGACTGCGAAGCCTGGTCAACACCCTTACAGAACGCCTAACTAAAGTAGTAAGTTCACCTAAGATTAACCTAGAGTAGCAAAACATGGAACTATGTGGCTCAGTGGAAAGACCATTGATTCTGGAGTCAGAAGATCTGAGTCACATCTTCCCTCTTTTGTTTATTCCCTTTGAGATCTTGGGTAAGACATCTATAATCCCTGGGTCTGAATTTTCTTCTCTGTCAAATGAGGGAGTGTGATTTCAATGGTCTATGAAGCAGTGTCTATCTATGGATCTATGATATTTTATAATAGAATGATATTTCCTTAAGCTTGGCTGAAGGGTGACTTTATATGTGGCTGAAGGTATACCTATTGATTCTTTTTTTGGGACAGAGAAATCTGGTCACAGGGTCATATATGCTGGGATATGGATATGAGAAATGTTTGCCCTAGAAATTCTAAATGGAATGTTTGACAAATAGTTTTTTAAAGACTTTTGGAGTTTTGTTTGTTTGAGTGCCATTTGATGTATGAGTCCACTGACAAGAGAATGGAACATGAATAAGGAATGCAAGTTCTCTAATTGTTTTATGTCTAGTTTGTCTATTTTAAAGAATATGTAGTATTTGTAGGAGATATGTTAACATTTTTTGACTTATGGCTAGTTGTCAGGGACCTGGATTGGACTATAGAAAGAAAGTGAAAAAATATGTCATTGAGGAAGAATTATATGAGGAAGAAATATTGTCTTTAAAAAAGAAAAAGGGCAATAGAATCTAGATTTAATTAAAACATAATGAATACGTTTACTTCTGCATAGTATTAGGGACTATGATATTAACGGGAATATAATAATGGTGAGCAAGAACAGAGATGGATCATCTGGGTCATGTTATTCAGTCAATTTTGGGGAGAAAACAAAAGAAGAGAAACATCTATGACTGTTATGTAGCTATGGAGGAGAGTCTATTCTGGCTAAAGAGATGGTGAATGTTCAGATTCTAAATCAGAATTATACTGGACAAACATTACTATTTCTTGCCATGTTTTTTGTAGAGTTAGCAAGTTCAGAAGTGCTCAGAAGGAAAAGGAGGAGAAGGAGAAGGAGAAGAAAATAGAGGAAGGAGGAGGAGGAAAAGGAGGAGAAGAAGGAGAAAGAGAGGGGAGAAGAAAAATACAAGGAAAAAGAAGGAGGAGGAGGAATGAGTATTGGTGGTAGTAGCAGAAGTAGAAAGAATTGTTGAAGTGGTCATAGTTTTAAGTTTCTACATAGCTCTGTTGATTTTCTTCAACTGATTATTAATCTTTATTAGTCTAGAATTATCTAACACAAAGTTGAATGGGCTTGATGTATTAATAATGTTTCTTATTAATGACAATAACAGTTACAATAGGTAACAGTGCTTTAAGGTCTTCAAAGTTTAACTTTATCTACATTATTATATATTTGAACCTACTTGAAGAGAGAAATAGTCGACCAGAAATCAGAATGCGATCTTTAAGATTCGTTAATACTGACTGGGAATTGAACCTTGGACTTCACTTAGGCATTTTTGTGGATGTCTTTAATTTCTAGACAAATGACAATCAAGTTCTTTGGGAACTCGTTGGTGTCCCTCTAAAGGTGAGGAACCAGACAGCATGTTGGCAGGATGGTCGTTTCTTTCAAGATAATGAGACCTGGGTGGTGGACAGCTGTACTAAATGTACTTGCAAGGTAAGAATGTGGATGCACTTTCCCTCTACAAGATGGGAAAAGGAGGGGTGGTAGGAGACACACACACACACACACACACACAGAGAGAGAGAGAGAGAGAGAGAGAGAGAGAGAGAGAGAGAGAGAGAGAGAGAGAGAGAGAGAGAGGCATAACTATCTTTCCATCCTTCTCTAACATGTAGGATACAAACTCATTCCTTGAAAAATTAAAATGTAGTTGAAAATACATTATATCTAATAGATCATTCCATGTTGCAATATATAGGAATTAGAATTCCTATAACAGGAATGTAAGAATTAGCCAGAATCTAACACCCTTATTTTACAGACATAAATGAGTTAAATGATCTTTCCAAAAGTAAATGGACAAGAACCTAGTCTGTCTGAATCATGACTTTGTATATCCTTGTTTACAAGTTCTTTCTCATTAAGACATTGAAGCTTAGTATAAATTTTTGGGAAAGACAAGACTTGAGTTAGTTAACAATGCATATAAATGATTTAGCCCTCTAGTATTCTCTTTTAACTTTGCTTGTTTGTCGCTGTTTTGGATATTCATGCCACTTTTTAAAACCCCACCCTTTCCTAATAAAATGTGTGATAACTGCTCTTTCTTTCTGAACCAGTGGGGAAAGTCAGAAGATAAAGTGAATGGGGAAAAAAAGATCTCTTGCTTCTTGCTGCCAGTAATTTTTAGACAGAAGGGCAGGGATGAATGAACTTTTATATCTTTCCTTTTTATCAGTGATTAGTAGTCCTTCCCTCCTTCCTTCCTTCCTTCCTTCCTTCCTTCCTTCCTTCCTTCCTTCCTTCCTTCCTTCCTTCCTTCCTTCCTTCTTCCTCTCTCCCTCTCTCCCTTCCTCCCTCCATCCCTGCCTTCCTTCCTTCCTAGATGTGGCTATTTTGTTTGTGTTTATTAAGTGTTTTAACATCAGAAATTTTTGAAATAATTTCATTTGTAGAAATTTAAAACCGTTTGCCACCAAATCACCTGTCCAGCAGTAGCTTGTGCCAATCCCTCCTTTGTTGAAGGTGAATGCTGTCCTACCTGTTCTCCTTGTAAGTATCTCCTACTCCAAGTGGGAAAAACTGATTTTATACAAATTAGAAAACCTAGTGGTATAATGGACTGATATCTGACTTGGAGTCAAGAAGTCATGAGTTCAATTTGATCTCAGGTACTTATTAGCTATGTGACCCTTGACAAACCCCTTAACCTCTCCCTCAGGCTCCTAATCTGTAAAATGAAATAAATAAGTATTTATTAAGTACCTATTATGCACCAGGAATTGTGTTAAGCACTTTATGAATATGATCTTATTTTATCCTCATAACAATTCTGCAATAGTTACTTTTATTATCTCCATTTTATAATTGGAGATACTATTATCTCTCAGGGTTGCTGTGAAGATTAAATGAGATATTTATTTGTCAGTATTTATAAAGTGCTTTGAAAACTTAAATCACTATATAAATGCTAGGTACTATTACTACTACTACTATTGTTATTATTATTACTACTACTTTTATTTAGTGTATGGATGTAATTGAGGGAAGAGAAGTGATAGTGAATGCTAAGAAATAAGTAAAAAATCCAGTCTCCAGAGACTACAGTGCTTTAAGAAAAAGAAATAGAGTATCATTTTCATTTAGATGACTTGAATTCCTCTAAAGTTAAAAAATAATTATTATTGATCTATAAACATATATGTATATGAATAAATGAAAATATTAATAATAATTTTAGCTCACATTTACATGGCATTGCTCTTCATCACAACTTGCTATCCTTATAATTGCCCCCTGTGAGTCATGATTTGTAACTTTTGTTAATTTCCAAGGAGTAAATGTTCCCACTGAAAATTTAACAATCGTCTCTCATGAGTTGGTATGAGCTGGCTTCAGCTCACCTCTCAATCTAAACAAAGATTTTTATTTAGTTTAATTTTACACATTTTATTATTTTTATTTTTATTATTATCCTTGTTTTATTTATTTATTTGTTTATTTTTTAATTTTATACGTTTTAAAGAGCACTTTTAAAAATGTAAAACAATATATAATTTTTGTGCTCGAATGACCCATCTATCCCTGAAAGTGAGGCTTGGACTTAAGGAAATTTTATTTTCTCTGTTCTCCCAGTCAATGACAATGAAGAAGGCTGGTCCCCGTGGGCTGAATGGACAGAATGCTCTGTCACATGTGGCTCAGGAACACAACAGAGAGGACGCTCGTGTGACGTCACCAGTAACACATGCCTGGGACCCTCCATCCAGACGAGAATGTGTAGTCTTGGCAAATGTGACAACCGAAGTAAGTGGTGGAGGGTTTTGTTCTTGGAAGCTTCCCGTTTCCTTTAGTGCTGTTATCCTGAATGTCAACAACCTCAAGCCTTTTTTTTTTTTTAAGCTTGCTCTTGTGCTTAAGACTTTTTTTGTTACCGAAATGACATTCCATAGTTTTCCATTGCTTACTGAAGGGACCCTCAGTGCTGCTGAGAAACCTTTTTTCCAGCTCAACCCCACAGAATGTTAGAAATGTAAATTTAAGATATTCCTTATTCTAGTTTTAGTAAATGTTTCACTTCCTTCCTTGGTTTCAACTTTGAAATATCCCTCAGTTGACAAGGCAAACATCTGGATTGGGGTGAAGTCCTCTGGGTGAACTTTAGTTATTTCCTTCCTCATTTAAACAACATAGGATAGTAATCTCCTTCTGCTCTGTTCCTACATCTGTTAGTACGGCAGGATGGTGGCTGGAGCCATTGGTCCCCTTGGTCTTCCTGCTCTGTAACCTGTGGATTGGGGAACATCACTCGTATCCGTCTCTGCAATTCTCCTGTCCCACAGCTGGGAGGAAAGAATTGTAAAGGAAGTGGACGTGAGACAAAAGAATGCGAGAAAGCCCCTTGTCCAAGTAAGTCTGTACTTACACATCCATGAACAGCATCATCCTGCTATATTTGCTTGTAGGTTGTATTGCCAATTGAAAGATTGCTGTGGACACAAGCTGATGGAAGATATTTATGCCAGGGTCTACTTTTAAAACTACCCCCAGCTTGAATAAAATAAGCAGCAGAAACATTTTCATTGAAATAGAAAATGTTGTACAACTATCTTGGCATGGTCTGCTTTTGGAACTTGGCCTTTGGGATTGATGCCAATTGCCTGGGCTCAATATAGACCTTGTATGTCTTATTTCTGACTTCCCTGATGTTTAGCAAAGACTTGAGTATAAAATTAAAATAAAGCAACCAAAAAAAAAATCCCTCAAACTATAAAGGCAATTACAGTACTGTTATCTTGAAAGGACAGATGGCTTAGTTATGAAATTATAAAAAAGTCCCCCTCCTCCTTCTCCATTATATTATAAGGGATGAGGTTTGTAAAGGGCAGGGTAACTCTGAACAGATTTTCCAAACTTCAACAAAATTATAAAATATGAAAGTTCAAATAAAATAGCGAAAACAGGACATTGTTATTTTCATTATGGAGGAATTATTTCTTTACCAAATGTCTTATTACAGTCTTTCTTTAAATGACTAATTCCCTTAGTGGTCTGATTCATATGTAACTTTTTAGAAAAAATGAAACTGTGTTGTATAGTGAACAAGTCCCTAGATCTGGAATGAGAAGACTTGAGTTCAAATCCTGCCTCTGTTACTAACCTGTCTGACTGTGAGCAAATCACCTCATATCTGTGAGGGCTTAGGTTTCTCATCTTTAAAATAGGCTAGATGTAAACTGGACTACTTGACCTCTCAGGGACCTTCAAGCTCTACCTTTGAGGTCCTTTGAGTTTATATAAAGTGAACTAAATTGGCAATACAATAGTCCTTATAAAATTTAAAATTATGTTTTCTATAAATTTAAAAATAATCCTCTTAAATACTACCAAATTAAAAACTTCTTATATTTTACCTCAATAATATGGAATCTTTAAACTGACCCTCTACCAATTATCTGACTAAAGATGATCCCAGGCAGCTAGTTGGTACAGTGGTTAGGGTATGGGTCCTGGAGTCAAGGCCTGAGTTCAAGTCAGATCTCAGACCCTTACTAGTTGTGTGACCCTGGGCAAGTCATTTATCCCTCTTTGCCTCAGTTTCCTCATCTATAAAATGAGTGGTCCACAACCTCAAAAGAGGTCATAGCTGGACACTACTGAACATCAACAGATATTTGCAGTTATATAATAAGTATCAATGGAAAAAATAGGATTCACCCAAAATATGACATCGTGAAGAGTTAGACGTGATTGAAATGACTAAACAACTAGTGACAATCTAGGCTCTATATGAAGATCTTCAGGAGGATAACCTACTACTTCCTGACTATTATACCTTTAGATACTTCTAACTGTTAGGACATTTTTTCTTGATAGAGTCAAAATTAGCTTCCCCTCTAATTCTTCCATCCCTTCTTGTTCTAGAGAATTTTTTCCATAAGAAAATAGAATTTTTTATATGTTCCTTGAATAGAACTATCATATCCATGTTTTGCTAATTGACATCAAGGAATTAAATCAATTTTCCCAGGTAGCTAATAATAGAACATTTATGTTGTATTCTCAGGCTTACAGAGAGCTTCCCTGATAACAACTCTGAAAGGCAGATGATATGAGTCCTATAACACTCTTACACATATGGAAATAGTCTCAAAGAGTTAAGGGAAATGTCCATGGTCATACAGAATAAGACAGAAATAGTTTGCTTTATCTATTTACATATATTTTTCACATCTGCATATGTATACATGTATAAATGCTGTCTGCCTCAGTAGAGTGTAAGGGCCTTGGAGGCAGGGATTTTTAAATTTTTATTTTGTCTTTATATTCCTAATACCTAGCATAGTGTAAAAACTTAGAGTCACATAGTAAGCATTTGATAAATGTATGTTTATTTGTTCAATCATAGACACCATTTATATCCTCAATTAAATTAAAATTAAATTGAATTAAAATTAAAGTTAACATTAATAATTTAAAAATTAAAAAATGGATTCCTCCTTTCATTACAGTTAATGGCCGTTGGAGTCCATGGTCTCCCTGGTCTGCCTGCTCAGTAACATGTGCAGGAGGGATTCGTGAGAGGTCCCGGGTCTGTAACAATCCTGAGCCACAGTATGGAGGAAAAGATTGTGTGGGAGATGTCAAAGAACACCAGATGTGCAACAAACGGAGGTGTCCAATTGGTAAATATGAAATAATCAATGTTTCTCTTCTGATCTGGCAACACTAGGAGCTCTGACTTAGTCTTTGGCTAGAAATAACCTAGATGCTCTGTTGTGGGCATTATACCAGGGGTGGTCTGGACTATAGCTGGAGAGGAGTCCATCACACAAAATGAAGCTTCGGAATAGAGTGGATGTGACTTCGTCTTATGTTTACTTTAACACGATTAGCATTTGGGATGAAAAAATAGATCAGATTCTCCTTTGCCTCCTGTCTTCCCAGATGGATGCTTATCCAATCCTTGCTTTCCTGGAGCAGAATGTAATAGCTTCCCTGATGGCTCTTGGTCGTGTGGCTCTTGCCCAGTTGGCTATCTAGGGAATGGCACTCATTGCGAAGACCTCGATGAAGTAGGTTGCCTTCCTCGTCTGTCATATCCCAAAGCATTCCCCTGCCCTCAGGATAAAATCCAGGCATCACTTGGAGATCAGAGAGTTCAACAAACCAGTTGTTTTGCTTGTTTCCCTACAGTGCACAGTTGTCACAGATGTCTGCTTCATATCCAATAAAGTTCACCGCTGTGTCAACACCAACCCAGGCTTCCACTGCCTGCCATGTCCCCCACGCTACAAAGGAACCCAGCCCTTTGCAGTGGGGCTGGACGCAGCCAGAACAGAAAAGCAAGTAAGTGATGTGGATGTGAGGTCAGTGGGCAAAAGATCAGCTGTGTAAACTCAGGGTGGAACACTTTCTAATGGCAACTCAGCCAAGAGCCACAAGGAGAAGAGAGTGGGGGAGCATCTGGTCTCAGATCAACTGGGGATGAAGTGCACCTTCTGTTGGTGGGCTGGTTGGCACAGGTCTCATGCTTCATTTAGGACGGCACTTGTAAAATTATTTCGGGGAGTTTGGCTTTCTCTACTCTTGGACAAAAAAAAAGTCAGATCAGGAAAATATCACAGTTGGGTAGTGAGACTCAATTGGGGAAGTGTAATGCAACTGTAAAAATGTAGTTTCACACACTCATTAAAATAAAATACTCAGTAATATCAGAGGTGAGATTGGATTCCTGATCTTTTGAGCTACTAGTCTAGCCATCTTACAGTCTCTCTATTGCTTTATAACCTGTTCCAAATACTTTTTAGCCTTATTGAGTATGATAAATGAATGCATAATAATTTGAAAAAGTTGGCAAATCTTAAAATCAGTAAATTGATAAAATTTGATAAATCGTTAAATTGATAAATTGTTGGGGTGTGTGTGTGCAAATTTCTGCAGTTCATGTAGGCTGGAGATGTCAAACGTGGATGCAGCCAGCAACATTCCTAAGTGTAGCCTGGAGCAGATTAAAATATAATTTGGAAATATTAAACAAAATAAATAATAATATACAAACTTAGATAGCATTACATTTTAAAATTGATGTTTAGGGATCCCCATTTCTATATGGTTGATACAACTGATATAGACCGTTGAATACTCCTGCCTAGAAATGTATATGTGAGGAGGAAGGGAAGTGGGGAAGAGTGTGGAGAGGGATTTAAAGACAGAGAAACCAAGATGCATTAGTACTTGTGGGCTTCTTGTCACTTAAAAGGAAGTGTAGATTAGTTATATCAAACCAGATGGATAAAGACTTCTGGTTTCATGAATTCTTTATTTTCAATTTTCTTTATTTTATTCCAGTAATGGCCTTGTCTACATCTCTTTAAAGGCAATGCTATGTCTTGTCTATATCCCTAGTTGTGCCTCATCCAAATAGGTATTCAGTGGGTGTTGGACACTGATTTATTCAGATGTCTGGTATTGCAGGTTTGTGAGCCTGAAAACCCGTGCAAAGACAAGACTCACAACTGCCATAAACATTCAGAATGCATCTACCTGGGCCATTTCAGTGATCCAATGTACAAGTGCGAATGTAAGACTGGTTATGCTGGTGATGGGCTTATCTGTGGGGAAGACTCTGATCTAGATGGCTGGCCCAATAAAAACCTGGTCTGTGCAACAAATGCTACATATCACTGCATTAAGGTAAGTGGGAAGTTATAAGAATTGTGGTTAAGAAGTAAAATCAGATGTGTGTAGTATGTGTATGACTTAGGGAAGCTAGTTTTGTTATATTGCATCATTATAATATAAGGAGGCAAGGAACAATTATTTATCAGGCACCGACTCTGTACTATGCTAGGTACTTTATATTCTCTTACTTGATCCTCACAATAACTCTAGGAGGTCTCCATTTTACATTTGAGGGAATTTAGGCAGACATAGGTTCAGAAACTTGCCCAAGGTCATACATCTATTCAATATCTGAATCTGGATTTAAACTCCGGATTCCAGGCAAAATACTCTATCCCCTGGGACACCTAGCTCTTTAAGTTATCATTCTCATATCATTTCTTTCTCAAGTCAAAGGAATTACAATACTTCTGGGAAATAAAAATCATTTTTTTACAATAATATATAATAGATATGAATTTTATATTTTCCCTCTTATAACCCCAATGGATTTTAGACAATATATCCCTTTTTGTCAATACGTAAAATATGTGAACATATGTATGTAGGAAAAATGTTTATAGATATAACGTGTATATTTTACATGTATGCTAAATATGTGCATACATATATATATATATATATACACATACACCTACACACTCAAATAGTGCATTTGAAGTTCCATCCAATGATGCAGATTGCAGCTTATCCACTCCTGTCCAGCCTGGGCAACTCCTGTGGATTTATGTAAATATATGTGTGTATCTATACATATTTGCAGACATTCACAACTTTATGCAAATCAAGAAATATAGAAAAGAGAAAGAGAAAATTAAAGAGGAAATTGTTCCTTCTAAGATCATTTGTTAACTTCTCAGATTCCATGCTCATTGGACTTTGTTTGCCAAAGTTCTAGTTCATTTATGAAATTTCTCACATTCCAAGAATCACCAGGATAAATAGCTATGTACTTTCATACTTACTTGAAATTAAAGTGCATGGATAAATGAAAAAAATATTAATGAAAAAGTAGTTATTGTAAACTTATTGTGTATCAAACACTATATACTAAGTTCTAAAGAAACAAATGGAAAAAAGAAAACAGTATCTTCTTTCAAAGAGCTCATACTCTTGTTGGGGAGATATAAAACATTAGAGTAACACATTATCTGCAGAGTGGATGACAATTCATCCAAGTCCTAAAAGTGCCTACTTAGGAGCAGATAGGAAAAGTTTGCACAGGAAGGTTTGGAATGTTGGAAACTTACTTTGAATGATAGGAGCAGCGGTTGGAAGGGGAAGCAGAGGCTTTTGGGGGAGAGAACCCTGGGAAGGGGCCTTCATCGCTGGACTTGAGGAGAGATAGAGAACTTTTACCTGACCTCTGGAGTCACCTGTGACTATCTGGAGGTTTCCCTGGATATCTCTTTTCCTGAAGACCTGAGTGTTCCTGCTTCTTATATATATCACTAAAGAAAGTGTTTAACATCTGCCAGTGCCTGGAAGGGGTGATGCATGGGGGAATCTCAAGTTGTACCATTAATTCAGATGACAGTGTTATAGCCTTGAGTGCTTAGACACAGGGTAGATGGCAAGGCTTAGAATGAAGGGTCAGAGGAGATACTAAAACATGATGATATTCTCTCTCACTGGAAGGAAGAGTTTGGGTAATTATTTCCTCCAAGTGCTGTGAGCAGTAAAGCAGTCTGGATTAGTGCTAGGTAATTGGTGGGTAGTGCTGAGAAGAAGAGAAGGGAATGAGAAGGCAAGGGAAGATACCCTTTGTTGGATACCCTTGGGGAGGGCAACTCTTCCTGTTGCCTGACCAGTCCAAATGGATTACAAAAGAGGAAAATTTAAGCTAGTAGTAAGCATCAACTATTAATAAGAAATGAATCAGCAAGTGGACCAAAAGACTAGAGTAAAAGAGTATCTTCCCTCCAGGGCCTTATATTCTGATGGTGGAAGCAATAAGCACAGATACATGTATATTCTGATTACATATAAAACTAATACAAGGTAAAGTTGGGATCAGTGATGGAAAGAGAGCTATTGAGGAGGACAAGGAAAAGCTTTGTCCAGAAGCTGGCTCATGAGTTGAATCTTAAATGAAACCAGAGATTCTAAGAGGTTGTAAAGAAATAGAATACATTACAGCTGGGGACAGCTCCGTTAAATGCCCAGAAAGTGGAAGGAGACAAGGAAAATATATATGATATGGAATCAGAAGACATGGGTTCAAATACCATCCCTGATATTTTCCACCTTTGAGACTTAAAACTTCCTTAAGGTATTTTGAAAATATTAGGCATTTTTATAATTTAACATTTATAAATTACTCTTCTCAAAAAGGACTTTGTGAGATAGAATATTAGTCTCATTTTGCAGATCACTAAAATGAGGTTCTTGGAGAAGTGATATGGACCAAGCTACATAGCTAGTACTTGGAATCTCTATGAATTGAAACCAACTCTTCCAAGCTGCACGCCTTTTTTTTTTTTACCAAAAGGCAAGCCTTAGACTCATCTTGAAAATGAGGGTGCAAATTTTATAACCCCCCCATTTTTCTCCAGACTATCTAACTATTCCTTGATATTCCCATCACATTCTTGATTATTTATCTGGAATAAAGCATTATCCTTTCCCAAAGATGAGTAAGTGAGTGATTATCACAATAGATGCTTGATAAATGTTTATTGTTTGACTGACAATTCACATAAAATCAATGTGTTCAAAAGCAGCATAGAATAATGACCATAAACATAACTAGCCCATATCATCAACACTGACTCCAGGCTAAATATGGTACTATCCCATCGTTGTGACTAGAAAGATTCACTGTGTAGCAGGGGGCTCCTTTGATAGCTTTTTCACTCTGCTTGATCACAGGTTCTTTGGATCTGAATCAAATTTAATATCAACATATTCTCCTCTGACCCTATTAGCACAACATCCTGAAACATTTGGCTTGAGTTGCAGCATCAGGAAGAGCTGCTTCTGATCAGACAAACAATACATATTGAGCACATTTGGAAGGGCTTACCTTCTGAGGGTTTGCTAATGGGTATAGCAACTTAGAAACAGATGTGTTTCTGATGATCATATTTTGATAGTAGAAAATATTCTCAGGTAGTTCCTATCTACACCTCATTTTGCTTGAGCAATATGATCTTACTTCCTTTTATTTATATATCTTATATATATCTTACTCACTAATAGAAAAAAGGGAGAATATAACATTTTTGAACATTATTCCAAACTCGAATCTATACATGCTCCTCCATCCAAACTTTTTATGGAAAATTGTAGTTCAACAGAGGTTTCCAGCTCATATTCTTTGCATCTAATTTTGTAAGCTAAGGTTGTGAGGAAAGAAAGGGAAGACTGACTATTTCTAAATGCTTTTACAATTTTACAAAGGAACGGTTCCTTATTTTCTTGTTTAGTTGGCTTGGCAAACCCACAGAGATTCACAGCTTAGAAAATAAAATGATCCTTTGTCTCCATTAACCATTAAAAGGTATAAATTTCAGGGCAGAACTTGAAAAGAAATACATTCATCACTTTAAAGGTTGGCTTATGCTCATGTGCTTTTTAAATAAAAGTTTCCTATTGAGGAGGCCTATCTGGCATCTCCTCTATTCACTTAAAAGGGCTGCTTTATTGAATTCATTTTATTGAAACCTGGAAATCTTTTGAAAATGATGACAACCAAGAACTAAGGTTTAGAAGGGAACTTGGACACCATCAAATCTAACTCTTTCATTTCACAAAGCAAACGGAGGTCTGAAAATATTAAATGACTTCTCTCAAGCCACACAGATATTATATGACAGAGAAAAGATTTAAACACACATATCCTTACTTTAAACCATATCTGCATAATTAATTTCAGGATAACTGTCCCCACCTACCTAATTCTGGCCAGGAAGATTTTGACAAAGATGGAATTGGTGACGCTTGTGATACTGATGATGACAATGATGGTGTGGATGATGAGAAGGTAAGACAATTGTTTTAGTTGCATTTCTAACCATGTACTATGATATAGAAAATGATTTTTAAAAAGCACAGTAATTGCTTTGATCATTCTGACTTTTTAGTTAATTAAAAAAAAAACTTTCCAAATGTCTCTACATGTTTTCTCTTGGTAATCCCATCTATACTTATGACTCCATTTGTCCCCTGTTTTTCTTTGTTTCTTTGTTTCTTTCAAATCAAGATATATCTTCTTAGTTTTATAGTACTTTATTTGGGCCTCTTCTGTTCACATTTTCCCTTGTGGCATAGGTAAATTTGTGCATTTAAGACATATGTGTATATAACCCTGAATAACATATGTGCTTTTCTGCCCCCAAAGTGGGTATTTTTTCCATCCGTGCAGATTGTGAGTCATTCACACATTCACACATTCAGTAATTTTTGTTCTGTTTTTCTCATCAATCCTCCATAAAGTATCTACCCAGTGTGCTTTAGGAATTCTTCTAGGTCTTTTCGCATCTTATGTGTCTAGTGCATGAGTTTTCCATCTGTTATCCCTTATTCTTTATGCAGTCTACCTCTTTTCTCAGTCATTTTCTTTTCTAAACAGCCTTCCTTCTATCACTGATTATGGAAATAAGTCAAATGAGATCACCTCTACAAAGTCCTGCTCTCTGGCTTTACTGGGACATAGAGATGAACCAGGAATCTCAAAGATCTGTGAAAGAAGAGCATAATCTCTTTCATATCTTTACCATGCAAAAAAAAAAAAACAACCTCAATCATTTTCCAGCAGAATCCATTTAGGTACTAACCAACCTAGCTAACTGCAAGGAATAGTCCAGTCACTAGGTATCAAATTCTTCAGCCATAGTAACCCTTGCAACTTCAGCAATATAAATACTTTGGAGAAAATAACTGTTATAGCAATCATGGCAATACTTCGCCTTTTCCATCTAAATGCTTCCTATTAGAACTCTTTGTGCTGAGAGGCAGTGTTACATAGTGGATAAAGGAAGGTTTTTTGGTAATAGATTTAATCTTATTTAAGAATATTTTGAATTATGAATACTTGGGTTCAAATTTTTCCTCTGACACATCCTGGCTTGTTGATCCTGGAAAGTCACTTAACTTCTCAGTTCTCTAAGTGCTTACCTAGCTTTAACTATAAATTACAGACAAGGTCCTGAGTGATATTGGGAGAAAGTTTCCTCATCTGGGAGTTCTCTGTGTTAATGACATCACAAGTCCAGTTCTTATTTGTCTAAATTTAAACTTCATTATATATAATGTAATTGGGGAAATTGTGACAAAGATAAATTACATAACATGATATAAGAGTTAAGAGTTTGATTTCAAGTCTATCCATTATTAGACTTCACAACTAGAAGAACTTTAAGATTTCTTAAGTCTTATTTCTATCATGTCTTTGACTAAACCATATTGGCTTTATTGTTTTCATTTCTAAGACTTTTCTACCTGACAATAAATACCTTATAATAAATGATACATTAAATAAAAGACTTTAATGCTTAATTGAGCAAAATATCAAAAGAGATATTTGTAAAGCATTTAACAGAGTGAGTGGCTGGCAGTAGGCATTATATAAATGCTATTTCCTTCTTTTTCTTTCCCTTCAACTCAAATAAGCATTTTCAACTTTGCTCTGATCTGCTTTCACTTAGATTCTTTCTTTTGGTTTTCTAGGACAATTGCCCTCTTCTCTTTAATCCTCGTCAATCTGATTATGACAAGGATGAGGTTGGAGATCGCTGTGATAACTGTCCTTATGTACACAATCTTGCTCAGATAGATACAGACAATAATGGCGAAGGTGATGCTTGTTCTGTAGATATAGATGGAGACGGTAAGTTCTTTGTTTTTATTTCTCACTGCATTTCATATATTTTTATGGTAAAGTATTAGAAGTAACTGTAAACCAATATCTATTTTGTGGTGGTTTGGTGTGATGCTTCAATCATTTTATCAATTACATTTGATCAACCTAATTAACTTTATAGAAACTCTCCTCTATGTATATATACTTCTGTTTCTTATGTCCTTGTTTCCTTCTGAGGTGAATTATCTTTGGCCTTATTGAAATAGAAGCACAAAGTTGATGAAGTTTTTGTTTGCCCTTCATAGCTCTCAATTTCTCCACATCTTGTCCCTTCCATTGCTTCTAGGGGACTAATACCATCTTGCTCCAACCAACCAAATCTTTCTTTGACAAGGAAATGACTTGATAACAGTGACTTATAGTTGGTATGTGTCCAAGAATATATACATTATGTTATAGAAGTGGCTGTCTGCTCTGTCTACCAGGAACTATAAGGCTTCACCATTAATAATATTAATGGACATGTTTGAGATCTTCTTCATTTACATATGTTCCACAAACTCACAGTCCTGTTATCACCCACTTTGTTTCCTATCTTATATCCCCTTTACCATATTCTCAATATGTGATCATGCATTATTGCTGTATGTTTGATGTTCCAGTGATAAGAAACATATTATCTCTGGAAGCCATCCAATTCTGCTTTTGAAGATTTCTTAAATATGAGGACCATTTCCTCTCACCTTCCCCCTCCACCCCCCGATGTCAAGGTTGAATTTATCTTTGTAAAATTTCTACCTTTTATCCTTTGTTCTTCCCTAGGGGACCAAGAAAAAGCAAATCTAAAACTTCTACCATATGACAGCCCTTCAGATACTTACAGAGAGCAATGTGCCCCCTCTGTCTTCTCTTCTGCAGGATCACTATCTCCAGTTTCTTCAGTTGAGGTCTATCCATAGTACTCAAGGTCCTTCACTTTCCTGTTTACAGTTGTTAAAACATTCTCTTACCTATCAGTGTCCTTTCTATGACTCAGTGGTCAGAATTGCAAAGCATAGTCAAATTCTAGTCTAACCAGACAGGATACAGAAAGACTATTGCCTCATGGTCTTGGAAATATTGCCCCTCATTATTTGAATTTTAAATATAGTGTCTGAGATTTTATATGAGTTGATGGCATCTATTTATTGTAGATAATAGGTTTCTCTTACCTCTTGTGCATGTTATTACCAATATTCCTCTGCTTAATCAAGTGATTTCATTTGGAAACAATTGAATATGGAATTATTATTATATAACCAGAGAAAAGAGAACATTTGCACCACTTGCACTCACAGGATCTAAGGCTCATAGACTTGGAGTTACAAGGGATCTTAGAAGTCATAGAGTCCAGATCTCTCATTTTACAGGTGAAGAAATTAAGGCATAAAAGATAAATGACTTGCCCAGGGTTGTACAGTTAGAATCAGATGTGGGATATGAACACATGTTTTTCTGACTCTAATCTATATGCTATGCTTTGTTGCCTTTCAAATTCTTGAATTTCTCAGAGACCTTGAGAGATTTTTGTATTTATATGCTTATGCACATTTGAGGGTAGAGGCCTGGAAGATAACCTTTATTTGTTGAGAGATCTGTACTAAACATCTTCCAATTATACTATTTTATTTCATAACTTCAACTTAACCATTCCCTGGAGCATCAACTAAATCACTCAAGTCTATACACTAATTTTCCATCATCTACACACTCAGTCTCTTCTCTCAATGCACTCCACCCCAAAATCCAGAGTTCAGCTTCATGCTGACTCTCTTGATCACAAGCACCAGGAGAACATTCTAGTGGATCTTTTCAAGCTCAGGGCAATCAATCACCATCTATCCCTTTGAGGCCTTTTCCATTCAGGCCCACAGCTGCTATCTCTTCAGTCTATCAAGAGGTTGAAGAAGTATTATTATTGCCATTAAGCAGATGAAGAATCAGGCCCAGAGGAAGAAAGTAATCTGCACAAAGTCATAGAATAAATATTCAAGATAGCACTTGAACCTAGTCTTCTGGGTGCCATCCTAATACTATTTCCATCACAGCATGCTTATGGTAGCCTAGAAAGATTTTTTTTCCACCTCTTTGATTTCAAATGTTGGCTGAGTTCAGAAACTAGCTCCAATATCTTGTCAACTACTCAGTCCCACATTTCCCCAGGATACTTCCAACTGGTTATATCAACATCATCTCATATTCAGTATGGTTATAACAGAGTTCCTCATCTTTCCCCTTAAATTCTTTTCTCATTGTTCTCACCACTTTTGGCAAAATTACGATCCTTTTAGTCTGAAAAAAACTCAGTATTATCTTGGATGCCTTGCTATCCTTTGGTTATCCCAGTCAGTTGCCAATTCATATGACTTATTTCTATGCAATACATTTTTTCCAGGAATTCAACATCATTTATTAAATTTCCTGAAACAAAAGACTAGAATGAAATTCTGGCAAAGCTTTGCTGTTGGTATTTTCCCACTAGCAATGCTAAAATAATGTAATATCCTACAGAACTCATAGAGTTTCAATGGATATAATCAATTGGTCATACAAGTTTGATTCTCCAAAGGTGTACATTGTAAACACACTCAAAGACTATTCATTATGGTTTATTAATCAGAAAGCCATCAAAGAGAATTATATTTTTAAAACATGAAAATTCTAAGCAATATCCAGATAGAAATTCAATTAATTACATTTGATAAGTCCAAATACTTGCATGGATATCATATTTTCTTATTAAAGCCAAAAATTACTGAAAATAATTTAAGGAATAAGAAACAAAAAAACAGCTTTTTTTTTCTAAATTCAATATACTTCTATATCTTTCTTTGGTCATCTGCAGATGTTTTTAATGAAAGAGACAATTGTCCTTATGTTTACAATACTGACCAAAGGGACACTGATGGTGATGGTGTTGGAGATCACTGTGATAACTGCCCCTTGGTGCATAATCCTGATCAGGTAAATAATTTGGTTATAAAGATGACTAGAGGAAAGATGAACTATATAGCTTATTCTAATAAATACTTGTCAAATGAATGAATTAGCAGACTAAAATGAATGTTTTTAATTATATGACCACTATATGGCAAAGATTATGTGCTTGCTCATTATATATAAAAAAAGGTAGGGCTTTTTTGCAGTGATATTCTTGGCCAAAACTTTATATACTTGTTGCAAAGTATGCATGACCTCTGAGAGCCATGGACAAAATGTAATGGATTTCCTAGTCTTACATTCATTTTATTCTTTAAATTCCAACTCTGAACTTGGCTTCCAAAGGATGCCTTTGAGCATATAAATAATTCCTGTCGCAATTGAAAATAATAAGGGTCTTTAGACTCATGGTATTTATAATCTCATAGTGAAAGAAGAAGGGGCAGCTTTCTTAAAATGGGTCTTTGTTAATATCAATAATTTGAATTGCTTTCTTGCTTCCCATACCCTTTCACTAAAATGAAGTTAATAACTTACTCATCTTGTCACTTTATCTTGTTAGACTGATGTGGATAATGACCTTGTTGGTGACCAATGTGATAATAATGAAGACATAGATGAAGATGGTCACCAGAACAACCAAGACAATTGTCCCTACATATCTAATGCTAATCAAGCTGACCATGATAACGATGGCAAGGGGGATGCCTGTGACTCTGATGATGACAATGATGGCATTCCAGATGACAGGGACAATTGCCGGCTTGTTTTCAATCCTGACCAGGAGGACTCAGATGGTGAGTGCACTTCAAAGGAGCACAATTCTGAATTTTTTTTTTTTATTTTTGACAGGGGGACTTGGTTTTTGGGGTGTGTGTGTATATGTGTGTGTGTGTGTGTGTGTGATTGTTCATTTATAAGCCAGGAAGTCTGTCTAGTAGTGTGCTTATAAAAAACTGGCCAAAGACAGAGAGATATTAA
Source organism: Gracilinanus agilis (assembly GCF_016433145.1). Classification (NCBI taxonomy): domain Eukaryota; kingdom Metazoa; phylum Chordata; class Mammalia; order Didelphimorphia; family Didelphidae; genus Gracilinanus; species Gracilinanus agilis. The sequence goes on along the minus strand of NC_058133.1, from coordinate 436,038,813 downwards.
TGTGATGAAATCATCTTTAAAATTATAGTGGAAAAAAGACAGTTGCTTTAGATATCATATGGAACTGGACACATGAAATGCTATTCGTTTCTGCATGACTTGTCTGATACATTGCTGACATGTTGCTGTGTTTGCATTCTTAAACAGATGCTAAACCTCAAATGTGTATGTATTTGGCAGTGGGGATAGGTAATGTCAGTATTTTCATAATTTATAAAGGGTCTGGTGATCTTTGAGGAACAAGTCAAGAAAGAGATGAATTGTTGCCTGGGGAATGATGCTATTTTTTGAGACAGAGTTGATGGGAATTGCTAGATAGCTAGATTTCCTTTTCTTTTTAAATTGGCAGAATATAATCATAAAAATATTACAAAATTCTAATGCTCATTAAGGAAAATAACTTTAGAGGAAAAACTAATTTGTGTGAACAAATTATGGGATCTTTTAGATATGTGGAGATCAGGAAAGTTATCTCAATATCACATGTAGCTATGTGGAGAACTCTTGTTAATGGCTCTCATTATATACTATCTAGGTAAAGAAGTACACAAATGCTCTAGTATATGGCCAATGTTAAGCTAAGGGTACATTCTTTAAATCTCATGCCACTCAAAAGACTCATTCTTCCAAGAACTTATAGCAAAGGATCCCTGATATTGCCAGCCAATATCTCTGGGTAAAAAAACACCCTATAGGAAGACAGATTTGTTCAAATCCTAATTTTGGACACAAGTATTCATCCTATGACCAGTGCAAAGGAGTTTGGAGTAGTAGACCCTAGTATTATCATAAGTATTAAGGCAAATAAGTTCATGAACACACAGCTGTCCAATATTTGGAGTTTGTCTTGGGATATTACCAAGTAGGATGGTCTTGGAACTTGTATATAACTCTGAAGAATCTAGTCTCCTTTTCCCAGCAGCTGGATTGTCTCCTTTGCAAAGCATTTAATAAAGGTCCTAGGCTCATAGGATTATAGATTTAGAACTATAAGGTAATTTAGAGTTCATCTTGTCCAACCACTTTTTAAAAAATATATATTAGGGAACTGACACAGATATGTTAAAATGTGACTCATTCAAAGTCACATAGGTAATAAATGTCAAAGCCTGATTTGAAATTCTGTTCCTCTAGCTCCCTATGTAGAACTCTTAAATAAACAAAGAAAGACATTTCATTTTAAAATTCTCTATATTTTTTTAATTTGTAGAATATGATTTTTTGGCACTGATGCCTTGAAAATTGAAAGGAAAATCAAACAAAAATCTTTCAAACATGGAGTTGAGTAAAAGTAGGATGAATTTCTTTGCAAGATAGTGGGTTTCTTTTCACCTGAGGTCTTCAAAAATTGAATGATAACTGTGGGATATTTCATAGATGGGGTATTTGTTCAGGATTCAATTCCAGTTTCTGGGATTCTTCAATATTTTTGGCATAAACTCCTTACAGACATGGTCCTTGGGTTTGACTAATAAAATGTTCCCTTCTTGTGTCCAAGACCATAATACTGGTAGTATTATGCTATGAGTTCTATAGAGTTCAAGTAGTTCATCTTATTGCTCCCAAGTAGGCTCTCTCACACAAACCGTCCCTGATAAATTTGCTAAAATTTGTCCAGGAAGCAAATCCCAAGTAATCCCAATTTCCTAGTTTAATAATCTGACCTAGAGCAGGAAGGAACAGAAAATTAGGGGGGGGGGGAATTATAGGTTGAAAAAAAAACCCAGCTTCAACTAGGAGGCTCATAACAGAATTAGGAGTAGAATTTAAAACCCCCTGATATTATTTTGATTTATTCTAGTATATAAATTCATTAAAGATTTTGCTCCTTCACCCCATTATGTACTATTAACCTCTGTTGATTTATTTAGCACTTTGTCATTTTTGAAGTGTGGCATGTGTGAAAAGATGGAATGAAGTAGAGAGGAGATAGGGACACTGATGAATAAAATATTCAGACTAATTGGTGTGGAAGTCTCAGATCAGGAATATAGACATTAAGACTCTCTAGAAGCTTAACTTCTATTTTCAGAACATGTTAATTAACTTCTATTACACAAAGACTGATCAAATATTGCTCCCTTTTGACTAATTGAGGTTCCTCTCCTTTCCTTTCCTACAGGTGATGGAAGGGGTGATATTTGTAAAGATGACTTTGACAATGATAATGTTCCAGATATTGATGATGTGTGTCCAGAAAACAATGCCATCAGTGAAACAGATTTTAGAAAGTTCCAAATGGTGCATTTAGACCCTAAGGGAACAACCCAGATAGATCCCAACTGGGTAATTCGTCATCAAGGGAAAGAGCTGGTACAGACAGCCAATTCTGATCCTGGTATAGCTGTAGGTGAGTTTCCAAACAAAACATCACACAATTATAATCTTTGAGAGGGTGAAAGTCACAGAAGATACACATATTGCTTTCCAAACTATGTGGGGGGAGGTTAGTGTGATATTTTGAATATTCTTGTTGCTTGGGTGCTGTTTAAAATCTTGCTCACCAGTGTCATCACTACAACAAGAAATGACTGTTAATTTTTAATATTTAGCATACCATTTATAACTGAAACACAGTATTTGGAGTAATCCAGCATATTTTATGCAAGAAAGGAGAAAGTATGGTATTTACTAACTTTCATAATATAAGAATTGGTGCCGTTTTTTCTTCTTTCTAAGGGAAAATGAAGAAGAAAGGCACAATGATGATTATTCTTTGAGATTCGTTGGAATGTTAAATGTAGTAAAGTTTTAAACTTTTATATAAATGAAAGTAGCAAAGGATGATTTATATATCTTGGATGTAACACAGTGTTTTTCATTTTCATTTTTTTCATTTTTACCCTTTCATGGTAGCTAAAACTCTAAAGGACCAAATTAAGGTTATCTCATGAAAACTGATGACCATTGTCAGGGAAGCCAGGATATAACTGTAAAAAGAAAGACTTTATATGAAGTCTTTACATATAAAGGCTCTTTATATAAAAGACTTTATATACAGATAATGTATACTACTAACAAATAGAGAAGAGAGGATAGTGTGAAGTTTCAATTCCTGAACACGTCCCTTAAAAACAAGGCAGAGGATGAACCTTTTAGGATGACTTAGATGTCACCTTGTCTTTAGACATGGGTTTGGATACTATTGTTGTATAGTGGAAAGAGTTTTGTTCATAGTGTCAGGAGACTGGGTTCTAGATACCAACTTTCATATTTATTAGCTGGGTAATCATCAGCAAATTGCATAATTTCTCAGAGTCGTAATTTCTATCTCTGTAAAAATGGAGTCATAACACATTGCTTACCATATAGGGTTCTTTTGGGGAAAATGCTTTATAATTTTTGGAGTACTTTTAATGTGAATTATTATCATTATAGACAAAATCGACTTTGCATAATTTTTCCCTTCCCAGTCTCATGATGTTCAAACAAAAACAAAGAGATAAAAATAAACAAATAAAACAGCAGAAAGCCAATGACCAGAACTAAAATCAAGGGTATATGTAGCCTTTCCTGGATTTTTTTTAAACTTGAAAGAATCTTCCCTGGCTTTTTAATTCCATAGTACATTATTTGTGTCTCTACTACAGAACTCATCACATGTGTAGTTATTTGCATCCTTATCTTATCTCCCCAGTGTGCTATAAACTCATTGAGGTCAGGGGCCACACCTTGTTAGCCATTGAATCCTTCCACAGCACCCAACACATCATCAATCAGGCAACAACTATTTGTTCAGTGCCTTCTACAGTAATGGTTGAGTAATTGTTGGATGAATCAACAAAATTAAGTGATTATTTGTCTTCTGAAATTATTGCTCTCTGACCACATGCGTTTGATTTGAATCCAGGTTTTGATGAATTTGGTTCTGTTGACTTCAGTGGCACATTTTATGTCAATACTGACCGTGATGATGATTATGCTGGGTTTGTGTTTGGCTACCAATCAAGCAGTCGGTTTTATGTGGTAATGTGGAAACAAGTTACCCAGACTTATTGGGAAAACCAACCCACCAGAGCTTATGGCTACTCAGGTGTATCACTCAAAGTGGTAAATTCCACCACTGGAACTGGAGAGCATCTCAGGAATGCTCTGTGGCACACAGGAAACACAGAAGGACAGGTAAGAATACTGAGTCCTATAAAGTGAAGATATCGGTTGGGAGAGGGAGATAAATACCTGTTCTTGTTCAGCTTCTTGGAGTTACATTTTCTTTGAGAAATGGAATCTTGAAAGCTCCTGTCCTCTTCTAGTGGAACCTCTTCATCCCATTTATCTTATAGATGTATAAGTATTTGGGAAACAGTACAGTACTTCTCAAAGATGAAATAATAAGAAGTTTGCATATGAAACTTACTATTTTTTAGATATGCTATTTAATGGAAAATGCCAAATAACGGCTATTATTTTTACTATCAACTCTCTTCAGTGATGACTTTTTTTCTTTTAAATTTCTAGGTACGTACTTTATGGCATGATCCCAAGAATGTAGGCTGGAAAGATTATACTGCCTACAGGTGGCATCTGACTCATAGACCCAAGACAGGTTATATGAGGTAAGGAGGCCTTCAGTTCTTCTGGTTTCTTTTCCGTTACCAAAGCATAACTTACTTTTTTTGTAGTTTTCTCTCTTTCTCAAACAAGATGAGCAATTTAAAGATTAATGGATAAATTCACTAATTAATCCTAGTTGTTGATTCCTTGGAATCTGAGATTCAAAACAGCCTTTCTTTTAATGTTCAGCCTCCCTATGATGCCCAGTTCAGTTTAAAGAAATGTCTGAAAATAAAGTCAGACTGGAAGAGTGTGTGTGTGTGTGGTGGTGGGGGGGGAAGGGGGAATTGGGAAGAGGGGAAAATGGCAGAATTAGCAGTAAATGGAATGGGGAAAAAGTATGTCAGATAAATAACACATAGTATAATTACTGAAATATTTCCTGGTTTGTGGGTAGCATAAAGTTGCAGTTAATATGATAGAGAAAAGGAAATTTAAGGGTAACACCAACCTTATCTATGAAATAAGATTTGCTACTTTGGTAGAAGCTTTTTTTCCTGATACGACAAAATGTCTATGCTGTAAAAAAGATTTTGAAATCAATTTCCACTAAAAGTTAGGGTGGAAAGTCAAAGAAGGTCAAAGGGTGAAATGAATAACAAAGTTAGTCATCAGTCAATAATCATCCAGGAATAATAACTATAATTAGCATCCATATCATGTTTCAAGAATTGCAAACATGTATTATTTCATTTGATTCTTACAATAACTCTCTCTGACAGCTTCTAATATTACCTTCATTTTACAAATGAGGAAACAAAGTCAGAATGAGGTTCAGTGACTTTACCAGGATCACACAGTTAAGCAGAGGCAAATCATTGAATTGTAAATTATTTTGCTAAGTTACATTTAGAATTCAGAATTGATATATATTCAGATAGGATTTAGAACATTTGATCTTAATAACTATTACTAATGATAACCAATGAATATGCATGTTTCTCTCCCTTATTGGTAATCCTAAAAAACAGAAACATTTTTCTTAATTAAAAAATAATTAAAAACTCAACAAATGAAAAAGAAACACCCTATTCCCTGTTTCACTTTTCAAGCATTAAAAGAATGTACACCTTTTGTATATAATTTGTTTTTTTTTTTTAAAGAAGGCCAAGAAGTTAACTTTCATCTCATTAGCCAAAATTGTCTGCATTGAAATACCAGACAGATTAACACTGCAGTTAGGTTGCCTGGAACACATATATTACTCTAGCATATTTAGTTATGGTGAAATAAATTTTTAGAAAAGATGGGAATTCCTTTGGTGACTCATTGGAATCCAGTAATATTTTTTGACTCAGCCATATGCTTCACAGAGTTTTATTTATGTGTCTAATAAATGGTGTATGGCTAATGGCCAAGCAAGAGTGGGGAATAGTTTAGTGATAACCAGCATAGGTTAGAATAGGTAGAGAGCTGAAGCATTTATAATAATAAACACCATCCCAAGTGCAGCAGATACAAACACCAGCAAGCAAGAGCATCCTACAACTCAAGGAATTTATATTCTAATCCAGGAGCTAAAAGACTAGGAGTTGGGTGGATGATCTAGGGGATATGATTTGTAAATAACAGGGAAGTGATGTGGAGGTATGCTTTAAGGCAAGGTAGGATAAAAGATGAGCTATCAGAGCTCAGCTTCCTGAGGGAGGTGTCCAAAGTTCCAATGAGACAGGGATGATGAAGATGGCCAGATGTTAGGCAGGATGATATGGAAATGGCTGGGAAGTCCAGGTCAGAGGATCTGATAATTCTCAGAGGTGATGGCTTAATATTGCTGGGTCCCAGACTAAAGATGAAATAGGCTAATCATGTATTAAGAGTTTTTATAGAGATAGCACAGTATAGTGAAAAGACCACTACTAGATGCAGAATTAAGAGTTGTCGGGATGCTAATAATCTCCTTCTGGCAATACTAAGTATGTAACCCATGGGCAAAGCCCATAACTTCTCTGAACTTCTATTTCATCATCTGTAAAATTGAGGTAATACTATGCTAGATAGAGAACTGGTCTTGAAGTCAGAAAGATCAGCATTTATGTCCATCTTCTGACACTGAGCGTATGAACCTGACCGCTTAATCACTCATTGCCCCAGACAACTCTGCAAGACCACATCAATTCTTGCTGCTGTTCAGAATTGATAAAAGGGAGTTCCCTCACTAAGTGCTTCCTATAGCAATGAAATCATACACTGTCAAAAAATAAAATATTCCTTGTAGTAAGTACTAGACTGAGTTGTTAGGGATCACATAAAATTATATTCATGAAGTGCTTGGCAGAATGTAAAAAGTAATGCACATGCCAGTTATGATCATGCTCATGAGAACCCTGAGGCCAAATGAAATAGTATAAATGAAGTGCTTTACATGTCTTCAAGCACTCTAGAAATGCACTGTACAAACACCAGCAATTATTGTATTCGTGTGTGTTCTCTAGAAAGTTAATTACACTTTTATTGTTTCTTTTCCCATAGAGTTTTAGTACATGAAGGGAAGCAAGTCATGGCAGATTCAGGACCAATTTATGATCACACCTACGCTGGGGGTCGGTTAGGTCTTTTTGTCTTCTCTCAAGAAATGGTCTTTTTCTCAGACCTCAAATATGAATGCCGAGGTAAGTTTTGGTGAACTTTCTTTGGAAATAGTTGACTGTCCCAGGGGTATAATATAAAAATGTACCATATTTTTTCCCTTTGGCTATAATGAAATCAAATTAATATATTGTAAAATAAATCTTTTAGGGGAGAAGGGTTCATAAATGGTGAAGAGAAAAGTAAATCTAGTTAGGGAACAAATGTGCCCTCAATGAAGGGCAATAATGGAGAGATGTCCCCTCACAAATGTTCACAGTTATCATGCTAGGTCCTGCTGGGCAAAGACCTGTCAACAATGACTTGAAAGAGGTTCTTTTCTTGCATGGAGGATATTCAGTCTTGACTGTATTATTTCATCTGAAATCTCACCTTTCTGCCTGCTCTGGAAGGTGAAAGAATTTATTTAAAATGTGAACATTTTTCATAAGAATTATAATAAAAATTTAAAAGAAAGTAAGCCGGGGCAGCTGGGTAGCTCAGTGGATTGAGAGCCAGGCCTAGAGACAGGAGGTCCTAGGTTCAAATCCGGCCTCAGACACTTCCCAGCTGTGTGACCCTGGGCAAGTCACTTGACCCCCATTGCCTACCCTTACCAATCTTCCACCTATAAGTCAATACACAGAAGTTAAGGGTTTAAAATTAAAAAAAAAAAAAAAAGAAAAGAAAGAAAGTAAGCCCCAAGTCCTTGGGGAAAAATCAAATCACTTGGGAAAAGTTTTTGTTTTTTAAAATTGGAATCCCCAAGAATTTTTTTAATATGAGCAATATGCTTATGGATTTTTTTCAGTATCTAAGTTCCTTAGATAGAGTGACAGTGGATAGACACGCAGACGCAGCCTTGGAATCCGGAAGAATTTGCTTCACATCTTGCCTTGCATATATATTGACTGTGTGATTCTGGGCAATTTATTTAACCTTTCAGTTATAAGTTGCAAAGACTATAAGCAGTGCCACTCTCCATTTAAATGGAGTTTTCTCCTTGAGAATTTCCTGTGCTAATGAAATAGCAGGTGAAGTACAAAAATTCCCTATGCTAATGAAATAACAGTAGAAAGTACAAAGACAATTGAAAATTCATAAAGACCTCCGTGTTGTCTAATCAATATCTGGGGAACTGTCCCATATAACTTGAGCTATAATTAAGTCACTACATAACCTTAAGACCATCTATCACCTGGTAAGGAATTAAAAAAGAAATGCCTTTTCTCTATGTAATACCTTATTGCAAATTAAAACTCTGAAGAGAGGAATCTTATAGACAGGTGATGTCCCTTTAACATCCAATCATATTTGAATTATAGCATCAAATATTATATCTAGAATGGACTTCAAGTAGGTAAGATATTTTCAGAGATGAGATGAGATACCTGGGGATCAAAGAACTTGATTAAGATTGCAGAATTAATAAATGGAGGGAGAACCAGAATCCTTACTTCTTTCTCTCAGTGAGCTCATTCTCTTTACTTGAAATAGCTTCATGCATTTTCCCCATAAGCATATGTGTGCCTACTCTTGCAAAGCATTTTGTATTACAGAATAACATTTTGTAGGATTTAGACTTAAAGATCACAAGTCACTTAATTTCCACAGGGCTTATAAAATGAACCAATTGGACTAGATACTTTCCGGATCTATGACCTCATGTTCAAGTCTATATATCAAGTCTTCCTTCCTCTTACAGATAAGGTGATGAGGCTCATAGGGGCAAAGTCAGTGAACCAAAAGTAGCTTGTCACTATTAATTGACTTTATCTCTTTTTCTCCTTCCAGATGTCTGAGCAAGGGATGATGCCTTTCCAGCAAAGTACTGTATGTGCTGTGTGTAACTTAGACACCCCAATTCATCACGGTACTTCCAGCTTCTCTCTCTGTGCCTCCTCCTCCTCCTCCTCCTGCTCCTTGGTCCTTTCCTCTGAGTGGCCTTTCATCTTTCCATTTCCAGGAGTGCTCAGCCAGTCCTATGCCCAAGTGCCTTCTGAGAAGTAATATCAAAAGGACTTTCACACAGTGGCTAATGGCCAATGTGCCATAGAAGTGAAATGTTATATGTTAGGAACTCTCTGTAGAGGGAAAAAAATTGAACATGACTCTGTGTGTCACTGTTTTTGTTTATTTTAAAAGGATGACGTTTACATGTAAAGTGTAATTACTTAATGAATTTATGTATATGTAGCTGAAGAGGATGCTGAGTATAAGCCATGTCTTAAATTAAGCAGGAAAATGAGTGCTAAAACCACTTCTGAATCCAGGACTGGCCTCCAAGAATACATCAATCAACGGGGGCAGCTGGGTAGCTCAGTGGAGTGAGAGTCAGGCCTAGAGACAGGAGGTCCTAGGTTCAAACCCGGCCTCAGCCGCTTCCCAGCTGTGTGACCCTGGGCAAGTCACTTGACCCCCATTGCCCACCCTTACCAATCTTCCACCTATGAGACAATACACCGAAGTACAAGGGTTAAAAAAAAAAAAAAAAAAAAAAGAATACATCAATCAAGAATGAATAGGGGTTAAATCAAGGCTATAGGGCTGCAACAAGAGTAAGGAAGGAGTTGTAAGGTGGTATATGGGTCACAGAAGTCAGAGTAATGTGTCCAACTGATTGGCGGTGTTCTTGAGGAGAAAAACCCACGGAAAAGAACCAAGACAGCCCACACTTTCAAAGAAATCTTTCTGCATCAAGACCAGGAAACAGGGTACCTAGCTATAGGTCCTCATTTAGTAAAAGATTGGAAGAAAAGTCAGCCTGACCAAAACAAAATCTGGCTATGTGTTAATGAAGCAGAGCGTCCCAGCTTAAGTCTCCAATTATTGCTGTAAATCACTCTTTTTTATCTGTGGTTTTCCATTCCCTGATTTCATGTGGGTTGTTATTGTTTTTCCCCTTTGATACATTTTCCCAATCTCTGCTGCTGAAAAAAGAAAAAAAAAAAAGAAAGAAAGCCAAACAAATGCACTTTGACATGTAAATCCTGATCTGATCTAGGCTTTGCAAATGATGGCAATGTTACTATTACCTAGTTTGGTAACATATTAAATTAAGGTTCCAATTATAAATGTTTGTTAATATTTATTAGATGATTATTCAGATGCAGCTACATTCTCTAATAACTTATTTTAAGCATGTCATACTTTGCCTTTATAGCACATTTTTGAGAAATAAAAGTATAATGATCATATAGCAATGTGTACATGCTGCTGAATCAGTGTATGTACCTCTCAAAATACAAAGCCTAATAGTATTATTTTGTTACATACCATGCTATAGAGTATGATAGGATAAAATAAATAATAATAAAGAGTTTATAAATGGAACCTTTATATATATAGTTACCCCCAATTTTAATTCACTATTTCGTAATATTATCTGCCTGTTGTATATAGGATGTTTTCTTGATTGGATACTGAAGGGAAACCAGCATTTAGTTTAACTAGATCCATCAGTTAATCAGTTATTCACTAATGTAAAATTGTGGAATATCTTTTTTCCCCTTTGCATTAAGTTGCATGTGCTTTCTGCCCAAGAAATACTTGCTGACCAAATGTGATGTATGGACTAGAAAACTTTCTCTTGCCTGACCCTGGGCAAAATCTCTCTCTATCTTTTTCTTTCTGATGGAGATTTTTATTCCTGTAACAATAAGAAATAATCCATACTTTTTGACATTGTTGCACATTTTATTATATTTTCATATTAGCAAAATTTTAAAAATGTTTCTAATGGTTACTTTTATTGTGGTTTTGGTTTTGTAATGTTTGCAGTCTTTCTCAGTTCATGCTTCTGGTTTTTGGAACTGTATCCCCAATTCCAAGTAAGGGTGGGGAAGACTTCATTAAATGTCACAGTTATAATGGCCGTGTAGGAGTTTGGTTATTGGGAATTGTTTGATTAAAACGCTACATCAGTGTGGGACAATGATGTTAATATTTAGACTGTACCATATTTTCCTTTGTAAATTATTTATGATGTTCTTCTTTTAAAAAACTCCTCGTACAGACTGATGAAACTGCTTTGTTTTGCCAAAGACTGTAAATAATTATTTATTTGTTTACATGGACAGAATTTTACCATTGAAGTCCTTCATTTAGCTAGAGACTCATGTTTATACTTTAAAAATTAATAATGAAAAATAAATTGTAAAACAGTTTTATATAAAAGCTTTTCTCTTTACCTTTTTTTATAAATTGAAAGGATTGTTTTCTTCTAGGAGGGTAGAAAGTGGTAAAAATGTCAAAAAGGACAGACAACTTTTGTTACCTAAACAAGCCTGTTGCTTGGTTACAGGTTGTTTCAAATATATTCTTCATCTTGTAAACTATAAGTTTTCTGGTCCCTTATGGAGACGCTCTATTTCTACACAGGTCTCATAATATCCCATGGAACCTCCCAACACTGTTTATGATCCAATCAGTTAAAAATTCACCCCTGCTGCTTCTTGTCATTGTCAAACAAAGTAGGGAGCAGATTTTTCACAGTGGATATTGGCAAGCATGATGAGAGTGATTCAGACAAATTGAAACAACACAAGGGGGACACCCCTCACTAATACAAGTTGTACTTGTCTTGACCCAATCAGACACTAAGAAAAGAAAAATAATAACATTTAGTAGGCAAAGAAATTTAAAATTTTATTGTGCAATAACCATCCCCCCAAGTATTTTAAGAAAATAACAACATGATAACTTAGTGAAATAGTTCCCAAAGATTCCTCATCATATTTTGGGCAGACTATGATGAATTAGAAGGAAAACAACAGGTTGGGAGAGAGATGAAGGAGAGAAATATTACAAAAGGAGAGGCATTTGGGGAGAGTAGGGAAAGGAGAGAAGAGAGGAGGGAAAATGAGAAGGTAGAGTGCAAAGGTAAAAGAAAAGAAAAGAGAGGTGGAGGAGAGAAGAAAAGGATTAAAAGAGGAAGAAAATGTTACAGAAAGAAATGAATGTATTTAATTGAAAACTTATGTAAAGTAGATCAGAACTCAATCCAAAAATGAATCAAGAAGACATAATATGGTGATTCTTGATGGCAGTATCTGAACTCAAGATCCTTGTGATGGCAGTAGTTCCAAAGTGGTTTAATCATTTAAATTATGGGTAAAAAAGACTAGGTCCTATGGTAAAGATCATATTATCACAGAATTAAAGTATAAGGGACTTTTAAAATATAGTAATATAATGTTTGACTCTGAGAAACATATTGAGGCTTTTGAGGACAGTACCCTTCATTAGATATCAGATAGACTAAATGATCTCTGAAGGCCTTTCAGTTCTGAAATTCTCCCATTCATTCATTCAATCAATCAGCAAGCATTTATTAAGAACCCACTATATAACCACACTGTGTTAGATGCTGAGGGACAGAAAGGAAAATCAATGAATCTGTTCACATCTCCAAGGAATTTATATTCAGATTGAAGAGAAAGGCATATATCAATATATGCTATATATATGCTAGATGTGTGTGTGTGTGTGTATATATATATACACACATATATATATATTGTGTAAACACACACAAATACATAAAATGTAGGTTTTGGGGTAAGTGGGGAGAGTATAGGGAAAAGCCTCACATAGGTTATGATTTTCTGGAAACTAGGGATTTGAAGAAGTGAGGAAGAAGCACCTTCCAGGGATAAAGAGCAACCTGTGTTAGTAAAATGGAAATGGAAGTTGGAAAGTCATGCATGCTTGTGAATCAGCAAAAAGGCTATTTTTTTTTCTGGTCCACCAAGTGCATGAAGGGAAAAATACATTAACAAGCCAAGAAAGATAGGTTGGAGCCAGTTTGTGAAAGGTTTTGAATGCTGAAGAGAAATGTTTCTTTTTTATCTTGTTGAGGAGAGGAGCAATCAAAGGTAGAGCTCATTAATCAATGGTATCCCATGAACTGTGATGGATTAGAGAGGAGAGAAACTAGAAAGAGAGAGACAAATTAGGAAGCTATGACAATCATCAGAATGAGAAGTGAAGCATCCTGAACTTGGCCAATGGTCAAGTGAGCATTGCTAGAGAAATAGATAGTAAGGGATGTTGTGGAGGTAGAATTGGCAAGATCTTGACAGCAGATTAGACATGTGGTAGGGACATAGTGAAGAGTTCACACAAAAGGATGACTCAAATGTTGTAAACCTGAGTGACTAGAGGAACAGTGGCTTCCTTTTCAGGGATAAGGAAGCTCAGCATTGGTGGGTTTTGGGGGAAGATGAGAGTTCTGTTTTGTATAATTTGAGATGAGAAGACTCTAGCACATTCAGTTCAAACTGTCTTAAAAAGAAGTTGGTGAGGCAGGACTGAATCTCAGTGATCCTCTGATATGACTACAAGGCTCATAGGGTCCTGTCAGGAGATGTTTGGAAGGGATTTAACACTAATTTGTTAAAAGAAATGGTTGCTAGGGGAAAATCTTTTTTGCTATATATGTGGGCTACTGTACGTGGCTAGGTCTAAACATATTCCTCTCTCCTTACAAAATATCAAGGGTGAGGTATGGCTTCACTGGGGCTTTCCCAGTCATAACTATAAACAATTCCTCCTCAGGGAAACTTTGAGTGAAGGTCATTGGCAGACAACTGTTTTGAAAATTAGTACTGTTTTTGCTTGTGGCTCATTAAATATGCTGTTATTTTGAGAAAGGGCAGAAAGCACACATTCATAGATATACAAAACTTATTTTTAATAAGAATGTTAATGGTTTCAACTAGATTTATGATAGCCAAAATAAAATCAGAAGGCTGACTTCCAAAGGAGATGAGAGATTTAAAAAGATTTTTTCAAGATTCAGTATTTGGAGATGTCCATCAACAATTCCATAGGCAGCCAACTATTAGGAAAATAAGATAGTTCCTGGTATGGATATAGTTGGGAAGGTTCCATTCAGTTCTGGAGAAACCCAGACCAACTCCAGCCTAGTTCAGGTCACCTTAGGAAACCCTAGAATGAAGCTCAAATCTCCTGGGATATGGATCACAGGATATACCAAATGGTTCAGTGACTTTTGCTCAGCCTGTTTAATCCCCTAAAGAGCACTCAAATGGCACATTTTTTTTCTGGATTTCTGTTCACTTGCAACTGGTAAAACTACTTGATGCAACTGAAATCTCTTTTTCCTCCTGTAGGTGGGTGGTATATACTAAGTTGAGATGAATTTAATATATGGGACTTTTTTGATTGAGTAAATGAAAATATATTTATCTGTCAGAGAAATAAATGACAAACCATTCCAATATCTTCACAAAGAAAACAAAGTCTATAAGGTCATATAGAGTAAGACATGATTGAATGGCTGAATGATAATAACAACAAAATGGCGCAGCACTCATTAGGTACTACTAACTGTTGAGGACACTAAGACAAAAGGGATATGGTCTCTCTCCTCCAGGATCTTCCATTCTACTTGGGAGAGCACTTATGGATTTGGAGGTGAATGATGGACAGGAAAGAGAGATGTTGATTTTGTTTTCATCTGGGCAGTTATAAGAATGGTCAGTGTAGTCACAGGACAGTTAGTTGTCATATATATTCCAGAAGTAGCAGTAATATTAATTTGATTACTATTTTTTTTGGATATACATTTTTTATTTTTTTAAATTTTAAACATTTTTAATATTCATTTTTAACATGTTTACATGCTTCATGCCCCTACTTTCCCCTTCACCATCCACTCTCCCCCCACCCATGGCCGACGCTCATTTCCACTGGTTGTAACATGTGTCATCAATCAAGACCTATTTCCAAATTGTTGATAGTTGGATTGGTGTGGTAGTTTCGAGTCTACATCCACAATCATGTCCACCCCAACCCATGCATTCAAGCAATTGTTTATCTTCTATGTTTCCTCTCTTGCAGTCCTTCCTCTGAATGTGGGTAGCGTTCTTTACCATAAATCCCTCAGAGCTGTCTTGTGTCTTTGCATTGTTGCTGGTAGAGAAGTCCATTACATTCGATTTTACCACAGTATATCAGTCTCTGTGTACAATGTTCTTCTGGCTCTGCTCCTTTCGCTCTGCATCAGTTCTTGGAGGTCTTTCCAGTTCACCTGGAACTCCTCCAGTTTATTATTCCTTTTAGCACAATAGTATTCCATCACCCACATATACCACAATTTGTTTAGCCATTCCCCAATTGAAGGACATACCCTCCTTTTCCAGTTTTTTGCCACCACAAAAAGCACAGCTATAAATATTTTCATACAAGTCTGTTTATCTATGATCTCTTTGGGGTACAAACCCAACAATGGCATGGCTGGATCAAAGGGCAGGCAATCTTTTATAGCCCTTTGAGCATGATTCCAAATTGCCAGCCAGAATGGTTGTATCATTTCACAACTCCACCAGCAATGCATTAATGTCCCAATTTTGCCACATCCCCTCCAGCATTCATCACTCTCCCCTTCTTTCATTTTAGCCAATCTGCTAGGTGTGAGGTGATTCCTCAGAGTTGTTTTGATTTGCATTTCTCTAATTATTAGAGATTTAGAATACTTTCTCATGTGCTTATTGATACTTTTGATTTCTTTACCTGAAAATTGCCTATTCATGTCTCTTGCCCATTTATCAATTGGGGAATGGCTTGATTTTTTATACAATTGATTTAACTCCTTGTATATTTGAGTAATTAGACCCCTGTCAGAGTTTGATTACTATTTTTAGAGCAAAAGGTAATTGGTGGAGGATGACTCTGATTCTGGGAATGAGGGTATGTAGCCCAGCACTGATGAGGGCAAGGTGTCCTATGACGTCTGGGACAGATGGATGTAGTCTGCAACTAGCTAGGAATGGAGGAATGATCTGTTATGGAGAGGTACTCTTCTAGGCATGTGTGTATGTGTGGGGCTGGAGGTTGGGAATAGGCAGGTGCAATAATAAGGAAATGGGAAATATACCAAGACATCCATCTTGGCTGGATTTGAAGCATGGTCTGGGGCCAACCAGATATAATCGATTTAGATGAACTTCTACCCAATCATTGGATAATCAGACTAAGTTCTAATAAAGAGCTTCATTTTGAAAAGATTGGTCCATCTATAGAGACAGACATGTCCTCTAGTTCAGAGAGGACTGACTATTCCAGGATGGAAAAAGAGGAGAAACAGCAGAAGGGAAGATCCCACATTGATATAAGAAATCAAGTCATTGACCACTTTTGGGTTGAATGAAAATATAATCAAACAGATATTATAGAGCACAGACAACAGAGAAAATAGTAGGACCAGCTCCTATTGGTGGATTTCTGTTGTAAAGGAACAAAGGTAAGACAATAAATTTGGACTGAACCAGATAACAGAGAAATAAGAAAAGTCTCAGGCACTATCCTTTTAATGGTCTACTACCTGTTACTTATGACTCCTTCCCAAATGTTACTTGTCTATTTGATCATACAGTTTTTCAGTTTTACCAATTTAAAGGACTCCTTCTCTATTTCACCTCAGTCACAAAAAAGTAGGTCATATCTTGTCTTGGAGTTGCATCACCCCTAAGATTTCTCATTTTGAAATTCCATTCTCTCCTGACTTTCTATCCTCTTATATTTTCTAACTCACAGTGAACACAATTTTCATCATCATCGTGTCCTATAATCATTTGACCCGAACTATTGTTCTCAGCTCATCTTTTATTCTTTGGTCTACTTCTCTTCAGACCCAAGGGAGGTCAAATAGAGAGTGAGGTAGGGAAACAAGTAAAAGCAATGTTATGGAAGCCATGGGAGAAGAAAAAGTCTAAAAGAAGTGATGTCAATAGTCTCAAAAGTTACAATACATTGTCTTTTTCTTCTGCTGTCTCTCTATCTTCTTTGACCATTTTTAATGGATTACAGAAGTGTGTGACACTGGGTCTCTTTTCTTATCATATCCTTTTTCTTGGCAATGTCCTTCACACTTATCACTTTTTTATATGATTATCTCTCACATGTGTCTCTGATCATAATTTCTATTCTGAATTCTGTTATGACATATTCTTCCCACCATGCAAAGAGTATTACCACCAAATTGGCCTAGCCCAATCCTTAAACATCTTGTGTTCTTTTCTTTTATGAATTTTCTCATGCTGTATCTTATAGTCAGAATGTTTTTAATTATATTCTTAACCTGTTGAATTTTGCCAACTTTTACAAATACTGCTGAAATTTCTGCCTCTTCCATGAAGTCTGCTTTAGTTCTTTTTAACCATTTTATGAAATGATGAACTAAGGCTCATGTACAGTTTTATTTTACAACTTTCTAATAAAGTCAATATGAAATATTGAAATTATATTTATCTGTTTTCTCCTTTTGCTAAATCGTGTACTCCATGAGGGCATATATTTTATTTATTGCTCCTAAGTGCATTTCACAGTACTCTTAACACAGTAGGAACTCAATAAATGTTTGTTTAAATAAAGAACACTAGTGAAATGTACTTTTAAGAATTTAGTGATCCTTGCGTGTCCATGCAGGCTATTTAATATTTAATTTAATTTCCTTTTTTGATAGGTTAATAATAGGTTTTAATAGGCTGATAATCTATTAGCCAGTAGATAGATGCCATTAGGATAATAAACCTTTACTTAGCAAATCATTTGACAGAATTCTCATAAGAAAGAGAACAGAGGTAGGGGGATGGTCACAATATTCTGGGCACAAAAGGTATTTTGCATAATTTTGAATTTGGATTTTAGTCTGAGTTTATAGCTTTAAGTCATCATATTTGAAGAGAGCTTCATAGCTTTAAGTCATCATATTAGAAGAGAGCTATGTTAAAAAAAAAGAAGACAAAGAAAGACACAGAGAGGTAGACAAAGAGACAGACAAAAGGAGACTAAGGGACAAAGAAAGGAAGAGAGGAAAATAGAAAGACAGAGAGACACAGAGCCAGAGACAGAAAGAGACAAATACAGAGAAACAGAGAAAGTAATGAAAGGAGCATGAGGGTCATTTTAAAATTCCTTACAAGGAATTCAAGACTTCTGCCAGTTTGGACTTGTGGGAAGCAATTGTATTCTGCCAAAATAATCATGCCTTTCCTTGATGGGAGAGGAGGGGATGATAACTTTCAAATTTGCTTTTGGGATTTATAGCATTGCTGGATTAAAATTTCTGGACTCTGTAAAACCTTACTGTTCAATGGCTTAACCATCTGTCCTCATTGTATTTTCTCCCATTCTCCAAGGATCATTATTTCACTGGAATACAAGATATGCCTATCTTTAACTTGACACCTGGGAAGAATGCTTTTTCTCAAACCTGTAGTTCCGGGTTATTGATGGACAAGTGAACCTTGCTTTATATAATAAATGAGCTTCTAAAAATGCAATTCAACAAATATTGACTAAGCATTTAATATGTACTATACAATACATTGCTTTTTGTAAGGAATTTTCAATCTAATTAGCATTGTGTCACTTAATTAGTTTTACTTTTTTTGCTACAGTGATGTTATAGCAGCCCATCTCTGCACATTCACCTTGTATAATTCTTGTTCATGTCCTTAATAGGGATTTATCCAATATTTTGCTTTCTGTCCTCTATTTTTTTTGCATTTCAGGGATACCAATGGAGAACAAATGCTTGTCACTAAGGATCCCTTGTCATCTATTAAAAATAATATTACAGAAAATTACTCTGTAAAATGGATAATTCTTTTATAATAAGACTGATTTTCATACAACTTACTTGTTTTGTAATTAGATTCAATCAATCACTATGCTAAGTGTTGAGGATACAAAATGAGGCAATAAAAGGCCCTGCCCTGCAGAAACTTACAATTTAATAGAATAGGTAACATACAAAAAATTGTATATATAGATCAAGCTATGTAGAAGATAAATAACAAATAATTTAACAGAAGAAAGAATTGGAATTAAGAAGAGTTGTAGAAGGCTTCCTAAAGAAGGTGAGAATTAAGGTGAGTCTTTAAAAAAAACAAAACTAGGGAAATCAGTAGTCAGGGCAGTATTTACTAGTAAATGCCTTCCAAATGGATTATATTTTTATTTATATAATTTTTTATTCATGTAATATTTATATATTAAACTTTCAGCTACACCAGACCAAAAAAACCACAACAAACAAAACAATAAAAACAGGAAGGAGGTGAACCTAAAACCATTTGAAAAATTTATATATCTGAAACTAAAAATTTTGGAACTGCATTTTGAGTGTGTATTTGCTTGATGTTTGTTCTCATGATGAGGTATAAAAACATGACTGCTAAGGCTCTATATTTTTTCTGTGCAGACTATATCAATTACACTCAGAATTTCTGACTTTAGTCCCACTCCTGATCCTACTGGTTATGTACTATATAAAGCTCTGCAAAGAAGGCAAAAACCCAAGAATTAATGCTTTATCTGTTATATATATGTATATATATATATATATTAACTTTTGCTATGATGTTGTCAATAGTTTCCCTCAAGTTCAATAATTTATGAAGCTCATTGTAATCGGAGGCCAAATTTAAAATGTAACTTTAAAATAATTCTCTGCTTCTGTGGTCCTATACTCTCTGGGAAACATTCTTTTTTTTAAAAAATTAATTAACTTATTTTTAAATTTTATTTATTTAATTAATTTATTTAAAATATTTTCCCATGGTTCCATGATTCATGTTCTTTCCCTCCCTTCTTCCATTCCCCCTCCTAGAGCCAATGAGCAATTCCACTGGGTTTTACATGTATCATTGTTTAAAACCTATCTCCATATTATTAATATTTGTGATAGAGTGATCATTTAAAGTCAACATACCCAATCATATTTCCATCAAACCATGTGATCAATCATATGTTTTTTCTTATACTTGCAGAGTTCTTTCTCTGGATATGGAGACCTTTCTTTCTCATAAGTTCCTTGGTGTTGTCCTGGATCATTGCATTGCTGCTGGTAGAGAAATCCATTACATTTGACTGTGCATCAGTGTATCCGTCTCTGTGTACAATGTTCTCCTGGTTCTGCTCTTTTCGCTCTGCATCAATTCCTGGAGGTCGTTCTAGTTCACATGGAATTCCTTCAGTTGATCATTCCTTTCAGCACAATAGTATTCCATCACCAGCATATACCACAATTTGTTCAGCCATTCCCCAATTGATGGACATCCCCTCATTTTCCAGTTTTTTGCTACCACAAAGAGTGCAGCCAAAAATACTTTTGTACACATATTTTTCCTTATTATTTCTTTAGGGTACAAACCCAACAGCAGTATGACTGGATCAAAGGCAGGCATTCTTTTAAAGCCCTTTGGGAATAGTTCCAAATTGCCATCCAGAATGGTTGGATCAATTCATAACTCCACCAACAATGCGTTAGTGTCCTAATTTTGCCACATTCCTTCCAACATTTATGACTTCCCTTTGGCCAATCTGCTAGGTGTGAAGTAGTGCCTCAGAGTTGTGTTGATTTGCATTTCTTTAATTATAAGAGATTTAGAACACTTTTTGTGCTTATTGATAGTTTTTATTTCTTTATCTGAAAACTGCCTATTCATGTCCCCTGCCCATTTATCATTCGGGGAATGGCTTGAGTTTTTGCACAATTATTTTTGCTCCTTGTAAGTTTGAGAAATTAGACCTTTGTTAGAGTTTTTTGTTATAAAGATGTTTCCCCTAATTTGTTGCTTCCCTTCTAATTTTGGTTGCATTGGTTTTGTTTGTACAAAACTTTTTTAATTTAATGTAATCAAAATGATTAATTTTACATTTTGTAATATTCTCTATCTCTTGCTTAGTCTTAAATTCTTTCCTTTCCCATAGATCTGACAGGTATTCTATTCTATGTTACCTAATTTACTTATAGTTTTGTACTTTATCTTTATCATTTACCCATTCTGAATTTTTCTTGGTATAGGGTGTGAGATGTTGAACTAAACCTAATCTCTCCGATACTGCTTTTTCAATTTTCCCAGTAGTTTTTGTCAAACAGTGGGTTCTTGTCCCCAAAACTAGGATCTTTGGGTTTATCATATACTATCATCTTTCTGAGGACATTTACCCAAAGTCTATTCCACTGATCCTCCCTTCTGTCTCTTAGCCAGTACCATATTGTTTTGATGACTGCTGCTTTATAGAACAGTTTAAGATCTGGTACTGCTAGGCCCTCATCCTCTACCTTTTTTCCATTAGTTTCCTTGATGTTCTTGATCTTTTATTCTTCCAAATGAACTTTGTTATATTTTTTCTAATTCTATAAAAAATTTCTTAGTTGTTTGATAGGTATGGCACTGAACAAGAAAATTAATTTGGGGAAGATTGTCATTTTTATTATATTAGCTCATCCTACCCATGAGCAATTAATGTTTTTCCAATTGCTTAGATCTAGTTTTAATTGTGTGGAAAGTGTTTTGTAGTTGTGTTCATAAAATTCCTGTTTTTGTCTTGGCAAATAGATTCCTAAATATTTCATATTATCTAGGGAAGTTATGGGCAAACTATGGCCCACCCCAAATGCAGCCCTCTGAAATGTTCCATCTGGCCCTTTGACATCATTGCTAATCTGATGAATACAATGAGTTTGATACAACACAATGAAACTTTGAAAAAGTTGCCTTAGAAATAGACTGACAGACAAGCATTTTCTTTCCTTTGGCCCCTTCTTTAAAAAGTTTGCCCATCACTGATCTAGGGTGATTTTAAATGGAATTTCTCTTTCTATGTCCTACTGCTGAGTTGTGTTGGAAATATATAAAAATGCTGATGATTTATGTGAGTTTATTTTGTATCCTGAAACTTTGCTAAAGTTGTTGATTATTTTCACTAGCTTTTTAGTTGATTCTCCGGAATTCTTTAAGTAGACCATCATATCATTTATAAAGAGTGATATTTTAGTTTCATAGCCTACTTCAATCCTTTCAATTTCTTTTTCTTCTCTAATTGCTACTGCTAGTGTTTTCGAGGAAACATTATCTGACAATGGCAAAGTATAGCAAGAAAGATTGCCTACACAGATGGGTTTGTTTTCTTTCCTATTTTGGAGAAAAAGAAAAGGTTTTAAATGATAAAATACTATAGAGATGTATTGTTTCTTATTGTAATGAAGATAGATTACTCACAAATATTATATAGAGTAAAACATACATGTAAACAAAGCAAATGGCAAGCATTAAATTCATTAGTACAGTTCTTAGCTAGGAATGTATTTATCTACTTTAATACATGCTAATAAACTATTCCTCAGTGCAAGAGGAATATATAGGCTTATTTCTCATACTTTGGGCTAAGCTACTTTAACTTCTAGAAGCAAAGAAGAAATCCTAAGAGGAGATAAAATAATCATAATAGTTCCTAAACATCTATAAGTTATTTCTATTATGTATAGAAGCAAAAAAAATCAGTACAGATTTTTATAAAGCATATAAAATAAATATGTGTTCCTACTTGAAAATTAGTACCTCTGATCATTCTTAGTGAAAGGAAATAATGTTTGGGCTTCTCAATAATATTCACTTATGTCCAGATTAGTAAAAATAATTTACTTCCCTGAAGTGCTACATTCAAATTCAGAAGTATTGGAAGCTACAATTATGTAAAATATGGCAATTGGTTCTAACCCAAAGGAAATATGCAATACAAATTTGAATAATGTGGTCTCATCAGAGAATTTACTTTTTAACACTAAATGGGTCTTGGCTATAGTGACCCCTTATCTATTGTTAAAAAGGTAATGGAGAAACACAGAGTTTTGTGGTATGGATAATAGAAGGGCCTGTTCCTCTCTTAGCCTGATAGACTCTACTGGACTGAGTCTGCCAAGCTGTCTCCTTTTAATAGTTGCCCAAGGAAGTAGCCAATAAGAAGTTGTGTATGTGGTGCCAACTTCTCTAGCTCTTGACTTGGGGCTGGGTTTGTTGTTGATGTAGGCTGGTATTAATATGCTAGTTGGATAACGCTAAGATTCTGACTACGTGAAACAAATTCCCCTTCCTAATAGCTTAGATGTTTCACTAATTATTAAAGGTACTCCAATCTTTGGGTTGAACTTATTAACAGGATTTATTTCTTACTTAACAAAGGGTTAGGAACAAGGAAATAGGATAATGAGCTTGGGAAATATTAAGCTAGATCTAAATAGAGGTGAACTGAAATCAACACTATATGGGTATGTTTTTCTTTCTAAGCAGCTTTGTTTTCCCTTCAATTGATTCTAATAGAGGGAAGAAAATAAGAGAAATAAAAGATTTGGAATGTCTGCTTGTTTACTTGAGTATTTCAATAGTTAGGAAAATAGTCATATGAAAAATATTCTAAATCACTATTAACTAGAGAAATGCAAACTAAAACAACTCTCAGGTACCACTTCCCACCCATCAGACTAGCTAATGTGACAAAAATGGAAAATGATAAATGTTGGGAAGTATGTGGGAAATTGGCACACTAATGCACTATTAGTGGAGCTGTGAACTGATACAACCCATTTTAGAGAATAATTTGGACCCATTTCCAAAGGGCTATAAAATCGTGCATATACCTTTGATCCAACAATACCATTACTAGTTTTGCATCCCAGAGAGATCAAAGATACAGGAAAAGGATTTACTTGTACCAACATATTTATAGCAGTTCTTTCTCATGTTGGCAAAGAATTAGAAACTAAAGATATGCTCTTAAATCGGGTAATGGTTGAATAAGTGGTGTTATAGATTTTAATGGAATACTATTGTACTACAAGAAATAACTAATGGGATGATCACACACACACACACAAACACAAACCTGGAAAGATTTATATGAAGTAATGGAAAATTAAGTGAGCAGAACTAGAGAACACTGTACACAGCAACAGCAATAATGCATGACGGTCAACTGTGAATGACTTAACTGTTACCATCAATTCAAGGATCCAAGATAACTCCCAAGGATTCATGATGAAAAAGACTATCCACCACCATAGAAGAAACTTATGGAGTCTAAATCCAGATGAAAGTAAACAAATATTCACTTTACTTCCCGCATGAGTTTTTTTCTTACATACACAGTATGTCTTCTTTTACATGACAAAAATGGAAATATGCTTTACATGAGAGTATATTATAACCTGTATCATATTTACATGATGTCTTGAGGAGTGGGGAGAGAGGGAAGGAAAAAAGGAGAAAGGAAACATGGATCACAAAATATCTGAAAAAGATTATTAAAAGTTGTATCTATATGTATTTTGGAAAATACAATAAAAAGAGTTAAGTAAATGGTTCATGGGAATAAATGTTAGCTACAATATATGCTTTTCACTGCTTCTCTTAAGAAAGGGGTTACTTTAAATAGGGAAGAACTTTTTTCTTTATTTCTGGCTATAAAACTACTTTCTGGGAAAAATAAATAATAGACCTCTACTGAGGATACTTCTTGGAATTTATTTTAAAATTCTGGTCTCCCTAAATCAGTAAATTGTGGAAATAGGACCAGGTTCATCTAGAATGTAATTGAAGTAGACAGCTAGACTTTGTAGTGGATAGAATATTATTAGAGCTACAATGCAGTAAATTTAAGTAGGACATAATAGGAGTGAGACTAATAAAAAGTCTAACTGGCTACTTCTGTAAGAATGGACAAGATATTTTAATTCCTTCAACCTCATTTTTTTCACCTGTGAAATGAATGATTGAACTACATGATCTATATGGTTTCTTCCTGTTTTAAATTTCATGATTGGAGATATGGTAAGAATCTGGAACTAGGACAATGAATGTGAGAAAGAAATGAAAGGATGAACATAACAGGTTTTTTTAAAGAAGAATAGACAAGGCACAGTACCAGATTATCTAAAAGATCAAAAAAGAAGGAGGAGACAAATAGGACTAAATGTTTTAAAAACAATGGTACCCTTACCAGAAAAATGAGAATAAGGACAGAGAGACATTTGGGAGAATGGAAGTGGGAGAGAAATAAGGAAAGAAAATGAAAATCAAAGTTTATATTTATACATTTCTGAGATGTATGAGGTATTCAAATGGAAATGCAAAGGAAGTAATGGAAAAACTAGACCAGAAACTTGACAGGAGGTTGGTCAGAAGGTCAAGGCTAGATATGAATACATATTAGTCATTTTCATAGAGAATAGAGATGAAGATGTGAGAGTGAATAAAATTCCAAAGAGAAGGGTCTATTTAGAGATAAAGCCAGATTAGAACTTTGGAAACTGCCAAAGTTAAGTCAAGGAAAGATATAGAAGAGAGGGTAGAGTTAGTTAAGCCAGGAATTATGTAGTCACATAGATTCCAAGAGAGGGTAGAGTTAGTTGAGTCAGGAATTATGTGATCACATAGATTCCAAAGGGAAAGGGAGCCTCAGAGAAGACATGGTCAGTAACAAATAGCAGAATGGACAAAAAGAGTAAAGATTAAGAAAAGACTGCATGATTTTTTGATTAGGAAGTCACTGCCTAATGTTGAGAAGGAAGTTTCAAGAGAGCAATGGAGGCAGAAGCCATATTGATGAGGTAGCTAGTGCTTTAGAAGTGAATATAGTAGTCTAGACATTAGAAAAATCACTATATAAGAAGTAAAATTGGATAGTAACTAGAAGGAGGAGGAGAAAGGACAAGGAAGTTTTTTTTCTCTATATTTCTGAAGATTAGTGCATATATGCAAAACATGGAAGAAGAGACCAAAGGAAAAGGAGACTAAAGAAGAAAGAAGGAATAAACATTTATATGACATTTGCTATGTAGTAATTGGGCTTTAGAAATATTATCTCATTTGATTCTCACAAAAACCTGCCAGGTAGGTGTTATCATTCACATTTTGTGGTTGAGATAACAGATAAACAGATTAAATAACTTGACCAAGTTCTTACAGCCAATGTGTCTGATGTTAACTTTGAACTCAGATATTACTGACTCCAGGCTCAGTATTCTATAGCCACCTAGTTGCCTATAGATTCTGGAATAAAATTGAAGGAATAAATGGAGGCTTTGTTCTTGGAAGGAGATAGAGTACCACCTTTCCCTTTGATATAAGAAAAAAAGGAAGAGGAAATGAGCATAGAGGCATAATTAAATGTAGAAAGGTGAAGGAATTCAAACCGGATGGTTTCTATATTCTCAGTTAAATTTAAGAACAAGCTAAGAACAAGAGGAAGGGATAAAATTCAATGCTTGAACATAGTGGAGGATACTAAAAAAGGCAAGTAGGAAACGGGAGAAGGAAATGTTGACAAAATAAGTACTCAGCTCCTGAGACATCAGTTAATTATATGTAGATGGAGTTGATATCTCTAAGAAGAATAAGGGCTCATCTTAGAATTGCTACCTCCAATGAACTTTTTAGTTTTGTGAAGAAGAGGAAACTACAAACATTACTTCCATCTCCTCTTACTCTCTGAATCTTTTGAAAAGGAAATCATAATTGTGATTCTTGAATAAGATATCAGCAATGAAATATTTACTTGTTAATGATTATGAGTTTCTTTGTTTCAAGATTTTAAATTGCGTCACTTCACAAGAAAAATGAGTTTCTAGCATAAACTATGATTGAGAATAGTCTTTGACTTTTCCAATGTATATCCTTAAAAAAGGATTTCTGGAATAAACAGATTTTAAACATGAAGTTTTGTTATTAGAAGTTTTTACGTCACAATGAATTCTAGTTCAAGTCATCAGATCTCTCAAGAGCTCATATTTTTTATCCATAAGGAAGTAACATTACATGATTCTTTGGTTGTTTGATTTTGATAACAGGTCTAATCTTACTAAGGCTAAGAGCACAGCAGATGCTCACAGACCCAATCCAATCTCATTACTGATCAGTAGGAATGTTTTGACCTTTTACTTTTCCAGTCTAGGACATTCTCCTCAGCACTCTTCTCTCTCCTGCCTCTTAAGAATCTTGGTAGCCTCTGCCTTCTGGAAATCCACCATAGTGGCTCTCAATAAAATAGACACTTGATTGGTTTAGGACATCGAAACTCAGAGCTTTCTAACTCAAGAGATCCACCAGTCTCAGCTCCCTTTGCTAGAAGGAGCCATAAGGATGTGTAAAGATTTTTTTTAATTAATGGAGAAATGTGCACATATGCAAAAATGTGAAATGACAAGCCAATGAAAAGAAAAAGGCTAACATGGAGAAAGAAATAAACATTTATATAGTATTCAATATGTAGTAATTGAGCTTTACAAATATTTCCCTTTGTAGGCAAGAAAGTAATACAGCCCACCACATCTAGCTCACTATATGACTTCTGAAGTCTGTGTCTAGTTCTAAGATGCTATGATTTTTTTATCTTGTTTTTGAGATATTGCTAAGGCAACTACTGAATGCCAACTATCAGTTCACATAAGACATAACTATCAGTCTCATATCAAGTAAGACCAATCCAAAAGTTAAGAAAGGAGAAGCAATTTTAAAGCTTTTTTTTAAATGAAAATATAAAGGGAAAAACTACTGATTGGGGAAAGGAATCATATAGATTCATAGGAAGGGAACTTTTAGATTGCCTAGCCTAACTCCCTTGTTTTGTAGCTGAAGAAAGTCAGGGTAAGTAAATTGTCAAAAATTAACATAGGTAGTTTACAGTAATCAGAATTTGGATCACTTTAGTGCTAGTGTATATTTACCTCAGTACTGGAGAAGTGATACACTACATGACTACAGTTACTCCCTTTTTCTTTGCCATATGGAGCAAATCTGGGAGCAGTTCTGAAAGAGGCAAGCTCAAGAGGAGACGTTATATGTTCCTCCATCACTGAAGTTTTTCCTCTGTGAGTTGACAGAGAAAGGTACTGTTATAAAAGTTGTAACCACAATTTTAAAGAAATAGATTTTTCACTCCAAGTAGAAACAACAAAGTTAAGCTATAAACAAGCTCAGGAGATTTAGTATTAAAACAATTACATCAGAAAAAGTAATGTGTTCTGATCTTTGAAGTTGGAAAGAGAAAAGAAGGTAAAAATTAGAAATCATAACAGATAAGGATTACTGAAAAACCTAATTATGTCTTTACATCTTGGGTTAAATTTGTGGCATCATTTACTTAGAATATTCTTTAATGTTGCTTTATTTAGCTTTTTTTAATGAAGATTTGTATGTCCTTAAACTGGATATTGATGGGGAAAGCCTCACTAGTATTCTAAATATCAGAATAAAGTAAAAGAATATTTTTAGACCATTGACTAATAATTTTATCTTTTTTGGAAGACAGCTTACCCTTAGAGCAAGCATGTAAGAGGAGAGAATACATTTTTTTGAGTTCTGAGCGAAAATGCAACCCTTATTCATTACAGAAACACCAAAGGGCAAGTAGTGTGAGATCTGGCAGAAACACTGGTTTGGAGGCTCTTGTAAGGCAAATTATAAAGGCCCTCTTTTTCCTCCAGGGCACTTTAAAATGAAAATATCAAAGGAATAGATACTGACATTCATATTCTTAAGGGTGTTAGCTGGTGTCTGCCAGGCCCTTAGAAATTTCCTAGCAAAAGAAGGCATTTACCAAAGACACAATTACATTAAGCTGTTTTCTTTCTTTTCTTTTCTTTTCTTTTTTTTTTTTTTGTCTCGTTAGGACTTGTTGCTTTGCTATTTGGGATAAGTACTAAGGCTGTTTTTTTTTTTCTGACACATGGTTATATACTCATTTTTCCCTGAACCATTTGAAGTTCTCCTCTTCCTTTTGGAAGGTTTGAAATAGGCACATTTTTCTGAGAGAGAGGTAGCAAAGCATTATTACTGGAGTATCAGTCTCAGACTGAATAAAGATCTGGGTTCAAGTACTATTCCAGACATACACTAGGTATTTGACTACTGGCAAGAGACAAAGTCAACTTTCTAAAACTAATTTACAAAGGAGTTGCCAATCTGAATTGGTGGAGTGTTTTTCCCCCCACACAATGGAATCAAGTCTGGACAAAACAAAACAAAATGATCTTCCTAGAAGTTAAAAAAGAGCATAACTAAATCTCATTCTGAAGGGCATGGACCATTGCAAGCTGGGACTCTGATTACTATGGAAAACACCAAGGAAGAAGGAACGATTTTGTTTTGAAATATATATTTTATAGAAAAGTCCTTTAGATCTCATTTCTACACCTAAAGTTATTCTCCCACTACTTTTCTACCACATAGTACTCAAGTTGAAGCTTCTATAAAAATATATATGTTTTTTTGTTTTTGTTGTGTTTGTATTTCAGAATTTGTTTTAAAACATATCCTCATGAAATACTCTAGTTTTGTGAAGGCCCTTGAATTTGGGCATTATCATCTGAGGGGAGAGAGGAAAGACTAGACAAATCTTTGGAAAGTTAATCCTCTAGGATGCTTTTAGTAGGAGACTGATGGGATAAAAATGAGGTTTCCTGAAGAATAATCTATTTATGTTTTTAGCACAGATTTTGGGGCTGAGAAATGCAGAAGAGACAGGAAAAATTATCTACTCTTCCTTACAGATTATCCCAGGACTGTTGTGTGAAAATTTATGACACCAATACAGTCTCCAAGGTGAA
Organism: Gracilinanus agilis; assembly: GCF_016433145.1. Taxonomy (NCBI): domain Eukaryota; kingdom Metazoa; phylum Chordata; class Mammalia; order Didelphimorphia; family Didelphidae; genus Gracilinanus; species Gracilinanus agilis. The sequence continues at coordinate 436,009,274 of NC_058133.1, read as the reverse complement.
TGATAGGTTTAGTGAGAGGTAGCCAGTCTCACAATAAAGCCTGACTCTGGTCAATGCTAAGACCAAAGATCCCAACCCTTAGGGGATAGCCTTTTTTATGCCAAGAAGTCTGATGATGTAGTGTCAGAAAATACGATCAAAATTAAAATAGAATGGATGCAAAAATCTTTCACATAGGCAGGTCCTAACCAATAATGCAAGTGTTGAATAACCTGGAAAGTGCAAAAAAATATAGGATCGAGGACATTGACAGGGAGGTTGGTTTCTGTGAAAAGTTTTGATCCTTCTGTATTAAGTTGTTTTAGTCATATCTGATTCCTCATGACACCATTTGTGATTTTTCTTGGCAAACATCCTAGAGTAGTTTCCCATTTCTTTCTCCACTTCATTTTATAGATAAGGAAACTGAGGCAGACAGGATTAAGTGACTTATACTTGCTCAAGAACATATATTTAAGTAAGTGTCTGAGCCTAGATTTGAACTCAAGTAGACAAGTCTTTCTGACTCACAGTCCAATGCTCTATCCATTGTTACCATCCAGCTACAGTAACTTCTGTACCAACAAGGTGTCAAAGGCTGAGCCATGTACTTCCCGTCAGAACCCTTATTGTATCCCCAGGGGAAGGCAAGGTCCCAGGAGAAGATTAACCAAAGGATTTTGGTGATGGCCCCTTCCCAAAGTCAAGGGAGAACTTGATTCCCCAAAGTAAAGACAAGTTCCTTCATCACGGAGATGTTATGTTACTAAAACATTGCTGTCATAAAGGATACCAGGTAGAAGATTTTGTCTTGCAGAGCCTGGAGGTAAGATCCAGGTTTTAGCCCAGGAGCAAAGTTAGCCAAATAGACACAGGTTATTCCTAGGACTTCACCAGCTTAATCACTGATTGAATGAATACTTCACTAACAATAAGAACTCATATTTATCAAGATCTTCAAGGTTTTCAACGGGTAAATTCCTCAAGGAGAGGTATCATTTCATCTTCACCTTTATAACCCATCGATCTAGTACATGCTGCTTTTCAGTTAGCCTATGTTGTTTTTCAGTTTGACTGTTGTGTTCTACTCTCTGTGACATCATGGACCATATAATACTCCAATTTTGTCCATGTGATTTTTTTGGTGAAGATAGTGGAATGGTTTGGCATACTAGGTACTTAATAAATACTGTTATTCCTTTTATATAGATAAGAAAACTGAAGATTAGACAGGTTAATGTGACTTGCCCAGGATCACTCAGCTCAAAGTACTTGAAAAAGAACTGGATTCTGAGGCTTCCTGACTTTTAAAATTATCACTCTACCTACTGCCCCATACTTTTTTACAATGCTCCAGTATTGTTTGAATCCACCTCCTGTTACTAACCCAATTTCATCATAGGGTGGAACATTGGAAGAAAGAAGAAGGGATAGCTGTAGGAACAGAAATATGTAGAGGTGACATGGAAAAAAGATCATTTTGGATAATTTCTAGTGTGTAAAAAAGGCAGTCATCAAGATAGAGTGGAAAGCGTATGATATTGGGTGTCAGAAAAACTGGTTTAGAATCCTGACTGGGAGATTTACCACTCAGAGACTATTTCTTCATTTAATAAGTGAGGGGATCTGGACTAAGTAATCTCTTCTTCTTTCAAATGGAAATCTATCATTTGTCAAGAGTTGGGAGTGGGTAGAAAGAAGATGTTCAGGACATGCAAAATGAGTTAATTTACATGTAATTAGCTTTACATTATTTCTGAAGGTCTTTTTGTCTCTTTAGTTTAAACATAGGACTAATACTTTTTTGTACTCTTTTCATTAATTTAAAACATTTTTCTAATACAGAGATAATATTTAGTCTGTCCTCTGACCAAATGATCATACAAGTCTAGATGATATAAGATCATATAAAGTCTAGCCCAAATTGTGGAAGCCTTGGTGTACTGGAAGGTTTTTTTTTATGGTTTTGGCTGTACAAATAGTTTGCCCACAAACACACTCAGACACTTGCCTTCCCCAATCAAATCTAATGATGTGGACAAAAGGATAGGACTGAGAAGAGTGTAGTGATAGCATTGGTTCATGTGGGAAGGATAAATAGAAATCTGGGGGACTGATGAAATTGTTGGCAAGACAGAAGATTTTTGAGAACCCACTGTGTATGAATATGAGTTCCTGTGTTCATGAGTTTGGTGTGATTAGAGCAGAGACAAACCCAGGAACCAGCTCTCCTTCTGGTCTAAGGGAAACAGATATGGAAGGTACAGATGGAGCATCATAAAGATGAAATGTAATCATGAACATGCACAATCTGTGTGTGAGATCAAATGACACATCATCATAGGCTATCCAATTCGATGAGCAATTATTATAGGCTACATTTTAGTAGACCAAAATCTAGTTGCAGAATCAGGAAGACCTAGATTCATGTTTTGCCTCAGTGTCCTAACATCACAAATTATAGATTTATAACTGTATTGGTAGAAGTTTCCTAATTAGTAGTTTTCATTATCAGTATAATCACCAGACTATTTTCCTCTCTTCTCCTTTTTCCAACATGTATTTGGTGTGTGTGTAATACATGTTTATATATTTATACAATAAACACATTTATATGTATATGTCATATATAGATGCAAATATCTATCTTGGTGTGTATATGAATATCTGTAATATATGTAAAACATTGTACCAGGTGCTAAAGATTCAAAGAGAGAAAAAAGTTCTTGTACTCAAGAAGCTTATATTCTACTGTGGTAATTAATTTCCTAAATATGGAGGTAAAATAAGTAGAGCAGAAGTATCTTCATGGAGAGTTGCTTCTTCTCTAGGGTCTTCTAGGCAAAAGCCTCCCCTAATTTTAAAGATGGAGATTCTTATTCTTTAGTGTTTTAAAAAGATCTTTCAGGATTATTATGGATATTGAAAGAAAAAATAAATCTCTCTTAAAAACTTAAGTTTCTTCCAATAAGTTATTTTTTTCACATTATTTATTTTTGGAATATTTTTCTATGGTTACATGATTTATGTTCTCTTCCTCCCCTTTTTCCTCCCCCCCTCCCAAAGCTGACAAACAATTCCACTGGTTTATATATGTCTTGTTACTGAAAATCTATTTCCATATTATTCATATTTGGAATAGAGTAATTTTTAAAAACCCAGTAAGTTATTTTTTAAACTGCCTCCATAATAATTTCTTTTTTATGGTTTGTCAATAAAACAAAAATACTTTAGGTGAGTTGCATTTTGGTAAATATATATGACATTCAAAATAATATTGAAACTTATCATAAACAAAAAGATTTTTTTAAAAAATTACTCCTAAATTACTGAAAAGGAAACCTCAATATCCTACGGAGAGTAGGCAAGAACAAAATAAAATAAAATAAATTTTGTTTCTCTATTTTCTCTTTTCCCTTTTTAATATGAAAGAACTCATGTTTTGTAGCACACACCTTCCATGATTCACAACAGATTTCTAGGTGGCTCAGTGATATGGTACTGAACCTGAAGTAAGAAAAACTGACTTGAGTTCAAATCTAGCTTCAGAGACTTCCTGGCTGTGTGACCCTGGGTAAGTAACAATTTCTCTCCTTTTTAGTTTCTTATCTGAAAAAGGAAGATGATAATAACATCTTCCTCTTGGGGTTTTTTGAGAGAATAAAATGAAATAACTGTGGGAAATGTTTTGCAAACCTTAAAGAGCTACATAAATGCTGAATATAATAATTACAAAGCCAGGAATCTTTTGTAAGAGACACAATAGTTGATCTTTTTTAGTTAATTCCTTTCCCTGACACTTTTGTCTTTCCCAAATCCTTTCCTCAATTATTATCTCATCTTTGATGATTATATAATAGCCTGGATACTGAATTGAGTCATAAAACTATGTTTTGATTTTTAAAATCCAGTTAATTGTAACATTTGAAGGCATCAATTTAATACTGGAAGCCATTCCAGCCTCTTTATGATAACCATATGCAAGTAATAGCTTCAGGGAGTGGAAGCCATCTCTCTGCATTTATACAGTGGTTCAAAGGTTGTCTCTATGTGCTTGGATACACTCATTATGTAAGTCAAGGGCTTATTTTCCTTTTCCATATCCAGCATTTATATTATGCAAGTTGCTACAGGGTAATGTTCTTTAAGATGTACTAGTTTTCCAGGAAGAAATTCAACCTCACACACTGACATGGTCGTGGCCAAGAATAATTAATAAATGATCTGTGATCACAATTATCAACTTCAATCCTTTCCCTAACTCTACTTTCTCCCAGGACCTCCCTCAACTGCTATGTCTCATTTACATGTGATTCAAGAAAAAGTAAAATTTGTTGTCCTGTAAATAACAAGAGTTTCCAGTTGCCAAAGACAGAAGTATATTACAAGTTAATGGGAATCTTATCAAATGTTCATTTAGTTTTAAAAGTGCTTACTTTGATACAGAACATATAAACATCAAAGATTTAATTTAATTTTATTTCTCTGAATTTGAAAGACAACATTTATTAATACATTTTTGCTGGACAAGTCACTTAACTTCCTACAGGACTCAGTCACAATTGAGTCAATAGTTTCTCAACTATAAAATAAAATAACTTACTGTACAATTTTATAGTTTCCTCAACTATAAAGTGGGTGGTTGGACCAGATCACTTTCAAAGACTTTTTCACCTTGAAAGTTTTGATCTTTTGTCCTATTTAGGTATACTTTCTCACCAACTATATTTTTGTATCTATTCTTTCTTCAATGTTACAAAAAAAAATTCAATAAATGTACTGGCCAAACAAGGCCAAGTACAATCACTCTATACCTTAGAAACAAGTCTTCAAGAGCTTCTGCTGCCAAAAGTAATTCATTATGTTGTCTCCTGCTTACTAGCATTGATCCTTCCAAAACATATCTAAGCTAGTTCTCACACAACAGACATACAAATCTATTGATGAATCTTATAAAATACATGGATTGTTTGGCCAGACTCACTACATCTTGGTACTCTTCTGGCAGATTTTAAGAACTAAAGAACATCTTAATTCCATGATGAGGCTTTGGAGAAGGACATCATTGGTAATTCTAGATGAAGGGGAAGAAGTACATGACAGAAATAGATATATAAAAGAGGATAAACTCACACATATTTATTGTGTGAATTCAATATTCTAATTTACTATCCTTTCCACAACATAGCTGACATTCTGTTTCATTTCATTTCTTTAATTTCAGCTCAACATGCATATAATATGTGATTGTGAGCAGGCATTGGGGAACATACAAAGTTTAGATAAGACATTCTTCCTGCCAGGGGACTGATTTACAGTTATTGTTCACTCTTTGATTAGTTTAAAAGTCAGGTTTCCTCAGTATATTTAACTTACATGCTTATAAAAATGCCAATGTTACTAAACAAATATCTTTATGAATTAACTTGAATTGGCCAGACTCTTTGTACCATTCATATTTGCCTGGTAATTGCTCAGCCATCTGGTTGGACTCAAATGTAGTCAGAATATTTTTTTAAAAGGTGCTATTGATATTTTGCTTTACATTAATTCCATAAGCCCTTAGTAAGCCACTAGTATATGAAAACTATTGTGCTAGGTGCTGGAGACACAAAGATAATAATGAAAATCAGTATTGCTCTCAATAAACATATTTTCCTGAGGAGAAACAACATGTATACAAATAATTTGGTTCAAAATTAACAAGAAGTCAATGAAAGTTATGTTTTTTATTGTTTCATTAATTTACAGGTACCTATATATGCATTTGTGAATTTATTTGTGTGTTTGTTTCTCTTCAGGGGAATGCATTAGTAATGGAAACACATCAGGAAAGATGTCATAAAGAATGTGGCTATTTGACTGATTCACGAAAGAAAGAAATGATTATTACAAATAGAAGTGAGGAAAGATTACATTCTGACTTCAGAATGTAAGAGATTTTGCATTTCTTGTTTTCTCAGTGGAAGAGGAAGAAGAGAAAATCTGGAACTGAAAACAAAATAAAACCAAATTAAAAAAAAAAGGATTGCATTCCAAGCATAGGAAAATAATATACAAAGGCCCAGAGGCAAAGAATGGAATGTTATCTAAAGGGGATAGTGGTAAGTAGCTCAGTTTGTATGACTAAAGTGTCGAGTATGAAAAGGAGGATAATAAGATATTAGCCTAGAGATATCATTGGTAAAGAATTTAATATCAAAGAACCTTATTATTTGTTGAGATATAAAGTATCTAAGAGTTTGTCTAAGCCACTCATTTAATAAATAATGAAAATGTCAGCTTTCAAAATTTTTAGAGAGGTGGAAGAAACTAGTACAAGTCACTTCATCTATAAAATGAAGACATTTGTCTAGATTGGCAGCCTTTAACCTTGGGATCCATGACCTTGTTTTTCTTTTCTTTCTATCAAAAATGTTTTGATCATTGCAATTAAATATGTATTCAAAAATAATATCTTGAGAAGAGTCAATCAACTTCATCAGACTGCTAAAGGGACGCATTAAAAAAAAGGTTAAGAACTTCTGGACTAGATGAACTTCAAAGTTCCTTCTAGCAACAACATTCTAAGTTTTTCACATCTAGTGATATTTTCTTGACCATCAATTTAACTTCTGTGTGAAGCAAAATTTTATTCTGGCCAAACTCTTTACTCTGTATGGGCATATTTAAAGTACAAATCTAAGTGATATTCAGAAATCAAAGGTATCTTTTTGTCATATATTGATGCTGGAAGCATCTCTGCTTCCAGTCTGCATGTGGCCATGGTCTGAAAATGCTATCAGATACTTCCAGTTTTTTAGCTAAGGAAATTGGGTCTTGGGGGCTAAATGGCTACAAATATTAAATAGTAGAGTTATGATTTGAAACCAAGTCCACTGACTCCAAGTACGAAACTCTTTTATCTGTATTCTGCTGTTTCCTTCACCATATTATTGCGAATTAATATTTGGAAGTTAGCTTGATGTTAGAGATAGAAAGAGATTAGTAGACATAGCTGTCCACAGTTCTACCACTCCTTGCATTTCCCTGTCCTGTTATTAATCCAGTCTCTACTAGCTCCAAATATGTCATTTGAATAGCTACTGCTAAAACTATACCCAATTTTTCAGAATTCTCTGATTTGCCTTTCTTTCATGCCAGGAGTAGACAAAGCCCTCTTTTCTTCCAATTAATCCTGAGAAAAGATTAGAATTTTTCTGTAACAATTTTACTACATTTCCAGGAGAAAAGAAAACAAGACTTAAAACATAGAAATGGATGAGTTTATACTTCACAGATCTTTTTCACTAATAAATAAGCCATAGACTGGTTTAGATGGCATGACTGTTAATCAGTCAGTGGTCACTTACTAAGAGCTTTCTGTGTGTCGTGCACTATACTAAATTCTAGGGATACAAAGAAAGCAAGAGCCCAGCTCTTTTTCATGCTCTCAACTTGTATGGAGGACTCTGTGCCCAGACCCTACTTTCAAGTGTTTGGCTATTTCCATCCCTTGTTGCTCCTTTGGTCCTCATTTTGCAGGGCTAGCCATAGTTCACTTTTACAGGAGTACCACTTATGTAGACTATCACCAATCAGTGGCAGTTGGCTTGGATAAATGAACCTCATTTCTCTAAGTATACATTAATAAAATAGTGTAAATGATAAGATCAGAGGATTTAGAATGAAAAAATAATGGCTGAGACATCCTGACTCCTTCTACCCAGATGAAGCATAAAGGCTCATTTCCTCCCTTGTATAGATACTCTGATGGCTCTGAAATCTCTTCCTTGGGGGTTCTCTTCATTCCTTCTCATCCTGTGTAATTCTCTACCATGTATTTTCTTCCCATAAATTCTCCACTAAAGATCTAATTTGGTACCCATTAGAAACCCTACTCTGGTTCTTTTAATACCTCACAGGTATCATTGTAAACCTCAAGTTTTCTATCTGTGGTCTCTCATTCTCAGTAAATGTCTGTCTCGCCTCCCTCTCAGATCATATACATCCTTGTTTATGTCTTTGATACCTTCTCATATGTAAATCATTAAACACACAATGCGGTCTATTTCTGCTCAGAATCCTTCATTTCCTATGCCCTTTGGGCCACCTGTGATTTCGATTCTTCTGATATCATGCTGTTCCATGATTCACTGCCCAGATAGAATCATTTGGAGCATGTTGGGATGACATAGAGAAACTTTTATTTATTTTTTTCATTTTGGCCATCTTGTCTTCACAAAAGAGATGAAGGACCAGGACCAGCTACCATTTAATTAATACATCATAAGACAAAAATCTCAACATTAACTCAAGCTTTTGGCACAAAAGCAAACCGAACACCATTACACTGGGCTCACGTAACACACATCATGCTGACTAAGACAAGCCTAAAAACCAGGGAAATAAAAAAAGCTCCCAATCTTTGAAAGGAGTTGATAACCACAAAAAAAAAAAAAAAAAAAAAAAAAGGAATTTTGCTTACAGCTGCACCAGTGTCCTCTGAGCTTAATTTAGGGGTTAATCTCTTACAGGTGGCTCTTATTCTGATTTGAATTACAAAGAGAACTGGTTGGCTTCTGTTTAGAGATTCTGTTCAACTCATCAGATTCCACTTGTTAATCCCTCATTGTTAATGCCTCTTTTCCCCAGTGATATAGAGCAGAATGTCAAGTTTTCCTTTTGAATTGTGCTGGGATACTAACCAGAATCTGTACTGGAGAGGTGCAAATATGAAGATTATTCCAGGCTATTTTTTTCCTAGTTACTTGAATGAAGAAAGATTTCCTATCCCAAAGTCTGTTAGATTTTGCACTTTGATTTTGTTCTGTGTTTTTTGTATATTTATATATGTGTATGTATATATATGCATATATACATATATATGTGTGTGTATTATTATCATTAATCACACATACAATCTATATGCCCCTAGTGGCTAATATTAATGCTAATAATACTTAACTTTTATACAGTATTTACTATGTGTCAGGCACTGTACTAAGTACTTTATAGTTATTTTATTTGATCCCTACAAAAACCCTATAAGGCAGGTCCTATTATTATCCCCATTTAACAGTTGAAAGAACTGGAGCAAGCAAGGGTTGATTTGCCCAGGGTCATAAGCTAGTAAGCGTATAAGGCCAAAGTAATTTCTTCCTGATTCTAGATTCATCATTCTATCCATGGTATTATCTAGTGGCAAAACAACAACCAAAAAAACCCCAAACAGTTGGTTATACCTTGAGTTCATTTGTAATAGCTTTGCTTGCAACCAACTTTTTAAATGTCTCATTTTAAAGGTAAGGCTTAGAATGGAGAATACCATTGAAGGAATCCACGGCATGCCCTAACAGTGGTTCCCAAACTTTTTTGACCTACCGCCCCCTTTCCAGAAAAAATATTACTTAGCACACCCTGTCACATACTATCACTGCCCCCTTACAATTATTCTCCACCTCGAAATGCACCTGTGGCCATCACCACCTTCCTGGATACCAGCACCCACCAGGGGGCGATGGCACCCACTTTGGGAATCACTGCCTTACTAGAATAAGGTATTGGGAACATTTTATTAAAACTTCAATTGAAGCCATTAATAGGTGGAGTTTTCATTTACTCCCATTAAGGGTTGGTTCTGAATCTTTGGAAGGAACTTGCTTTTTGACCCCTCTCTGATTTAGTATATTTCACTTGTATTTTCATTCATTAAAAAGGAGCTAAGATTAAGGACTAAAAATCATAGGAGTCAGGGGAATGAAAGTGAATATTACAGTCAAACAGGTCATTAACTATCTCCTTGACTTGTGCAAATACTCCCACATCCATATTGAACCTCTATATTTCTTTCTTCTGGAGCATATTTTGTAAATAGTATTTACCTTTGAGATTAATTTATTTACCATCATTAAGTTGATTAATGAGTTAATTTATCTACATGATCAAGAAAGGCAATCAATTAAGTTCTGTTTAAAATGTATTTATTGAGCTGTGGAATTTAGACAGTACTGGATTCTGAAGGAGATCAAAAGAAGTACAAGACACTTCAATTTACTGATCATCTACTGGGGTGGGGGGACATAAGGTTTATCTATGTGAGAAAATTATATACCAAAAGATAGCATTAACTATATAAGAGAATACAAGGTTTGGCTTGGAAATTTGAATTAGGCACTTTCTAGCCATATGATTTCTAGCAGGTATGGCACTGAATCTTTTACTACCTATAAAATGAGGATAGTAATGGTACTTAATTCATAGGCCATTGGGAGATCAAACAAGATCACTTGCAAAGTGCTTCATAAACACTTTTCACAAGTGTAAATACATTTTTACCAGTACTCTATATAATTTATATAAGATAATAATTATAAACAAATATCTTGGCTTCTATATATTGTCATATGAAATGTCAGACATATTTTTAATTGTCAGCATATATAATCAAATGCCAAGATATGTGGTAATGCAAGTATCATGAGAATGCATGGGTAATCTGTAGTAGTATGATACTCACTGACTTTACCAGTAAATAAGAGCAGGTCTAATCCACTTTCATAGTCACTAAAGGGAACTAGAGAGTTTGGCAGTTTAGGCTAAAAATGGAGGAATTTAGTGGATTAAAGACATAAAATGTCAGGGAAAAATTTATGGAGGAGATGGGACTTGGATTGGACCTTGAAGGATTTTTATGAATTGGATAGTCAGTGGAAAGAGAGGAGGAAACTTCAAAAGAAAGAACACACAGATGCAAAGAACATATGTTGAAGGGAAAATGAGTATGATATGATTAGGTATGTTTTGGGTTGGGCTGGGATATGAGCTACCTTCTCTTTCCAAGTTGCTGAAGAAACAAGACCCAAAGAAGGAAAGATGGGAAATACCATATGTCAGTCATGTGAAATATACCCCTCACCTTGACCACTGTCTCTTCTCAGAGCCCAATGGAGATATTGCAACAGCTCCAAAATGGTCCCTCCCACCAGGGCACCAAACCTCCTTCTAGCTTGACTCTGTATGTATTATCAAGGGGAGCAATCCTTGTGGAGGCTTGCTGTCTCCCCACTTCTCCAACCTCCTTGCCATTAGCACCAATAATGGACCAACTTTTCGGTAGATAAACTATCATCTGTTTTGTTGCCACAGCCTAAAGATCATAGAGACCTTCTATCATATTTCCCCTTGAAACCTCCTTGATTTTTTATTTATTTATCTATTATTATCTGTTATTATTATTTTCCTCTTGTTTGAATATGAGCTCCTTGAGAGTGGGAACTCTCTTGACTTTCTATTTGCACCTCTATCACATAGTACAATGACATGCACAGAATATACATTTAATAAAATAATTTTATGTGGTAGAAAATTTGGTTTGGTGCCAAGTTTGCAAAATATTTTATAAATGTTATTTTACTGCATCCTTGCAATCACCATTTGGGGTAGGCTCTATTATCCTCATTTCACAGATAAGGAAATTGATGCTGAAAGAGATTAAGTGACTTGATCATGAGTAATTAATCTTTGGGACAAAGATTTTAACTCAGACCTTCCTGAACTCACATCATGTACTCTATGCAGCATTATACCACCCAGCTGCTTAAAAAATGCTTCTCCCAATTTATTTATTCATTTATTCATTCATTGAAATTTCTGACCCAGAGCATCAAATACCCCCTCCTCATTTTGCCCCAAGCAATATCGCAGGCAGGTGTTTAGTCTTGAGCAATATTGATAGCTACATTGGAATCGGTTGGTACCAGTAAGACTGGTATGACGAGAAACTAGACTTAGGTTTACTCTGGCTCTGTGATGCCCATCATCCCTAAGCTTTTTCCTTCCTTCTCATCCCTCAGGCTACTTGCTAGTCTAAGGAAAATCCTGTACTCAGAGGCATCAGGTAGTGATAAAAAAAAACACATGGAATTTGAAGTTATAAGAGCTGAATTCAAGTCCCTGCTTTTCCATAAACTAACTATATCTTGGAAAAAATAAGTACATTCCAGAGCCTAGATTTCATTCTCTATAAAAAGGGTTTAAGACTAGTTGCTACCTACCTGTGTTTTTTGTAATATCGAATGACACGTTACATGTAAAACTATTAGAGACTTGTTTCACCAAGAAGTATAATATAGATGTAAGTTCTCAATAATATTTATTTATAGATAGAATTCAAATGTACTGAAATATATTCTTTTTTTCAAACCTTTAACTTCTGTGTATTGGCTCCTTGGTGGAAAAGTGGTAAGGGTGGGCAATGGAGGTCAAGTGACTTGCCCAGGGTCACACAGCTGGGAAGTGTCTGAGGCTGGATTTGAACCTAGGACCTCCCGTCTCTAGGCCTGGCACTCAATCCACTGAGCTACGCAGCTTCCACCCTGAAATCTATTCTAATTAGTAAGAGTTCTGCAAATCTTGGAGCAGGACTGGTAGCCGGGGAGGAAATGAAAAAAATGAGGGGTATGGGATGATTGATTCATAAGGTGGGAATAAATGAATGAAATATGAAAATTCTGGTTAAGCCATGATGGAGGAACAGTCATAAATAATATGGGTAGAAGTAGCTATTATGAAGGATGTGCTGGAATTATTTATCTTTACACCAGGGAGGAAAACTGGCAAGAATGAGATGAAACTCTGAAAAATTCAAGTGAAAGTGACCATAATAGTGGGATTGAATCTCCAAGGGGAAATGCAATGTGCATTCTTACTTGGAAGGTTTTAACCCCAAATAAGAACAAATTAGGGAAAGAAAAATTACTTGGTACTCAAGAACTCACCTGAATGACCCATTAGATTTGTTTTTCCACCACTCTAATTTGTCTGACCAGGGTTGGAAGAATATTACTTCCAGGACTCCATTTGCTGGCACAAACCTGGTATGCCTCTGCTGGGCAACTGTTGTGGTAATGAAGCTGTTTCTATTGAATGGAATCCAATGCCATTAATTCCAAGAGCTTGAAAACCACTTAAGGAATAGCTTCAAAATAATATTGAGTGCCTGTATCCACAGGAAGAATTTGGGCCACAATTACTTAGGATTCCATCTATGCTATCCAGTGGTATGTATTTTTAGGTGGCATTCGCTAAGGAAATAATTACTATTTTATGGTCTACATGGGTGAGGAAGGAAAGATTGAGGCAGCCATTATACTTCTGAATTTTCCCTGAAGACCTTCCAAAAAACAAAATATCTTGTGTATTAAAGGATACGAAAGGTTCATGTTTTATACATAAGTGAGACTTGATGATATGTAAGGTTCCTCCCAACTCTAAGAGACCTTAATCTGATAGGATTCTGTAATTATGAAGTTTGGGGAGAATGATTTTGTTCTTGGGATATGCTATTAAGAACCTGTTAGAGTCTAATCAGAAAGATGAGAAAACAGTAAGTTCAATTCCTTATAATTCAACTTTGATCTTTCCAGCTGTCTTCCAATCTATAGGAATCAACAAGTTAATTTTGGGCCAATTAGAGGGCAAGGGAGGAGAGATTTTTTGATTTATCACACCATGCCAGAAGATCCACAATGCTTCAGGGGTACAGAGACTATTTTATGATTTGAACCATTTCAGAGATTTTTTTAAAAGGAAAAAGAAAATTGCTTTTATAACACCACCTTAAGAACACTTTCTACAAGCTTTGGTGTATTGAACTAATGAAGAACACACTACTGAAACAATCCTTTGAGGGAAATATTATTACCCCCATTTTATAGTTGAAACTGATATGTCAGAAGTTGTCACTTGACCTTGGGGTCATAGAACTATTAAGTATCTGAAACTGAATTTGAACAGAGGTCTTCCTGACTGCAGACCCAGGTGTCTATCTATTGGGCCACCTTAGAATTGAGAACTGTACTATGGCTTTATTTGGACCTTTAACTTTATAGATAAAAGACAAAATTATGTAAAAACTGCCTCTTTGGGAGTGTTCTGCCTTGAAAGTACCTTCACTAATATGGAGGATGTATCTCTTTTTTCACTTTCTCTACTCTAAATCTGTTGTATTCCTTTTTACCACTGTAGTGGAGAAAGTTATAAGTTTAAAGGTAGAAGATCTTTGTGCATATCTTGGCTTTCCCCTTTCTTAGGAATGCTGACCTTTTCTGTGGGAGAGAACTAGAGTGTGTTAGAGCCTGATTATACTGGTAAGGGAACTTGTAAATTTTCAGTAAATATTTACATTTTACTAGAAATCAAGTTGTGATTTATTATTTTGTTAATTGTTATAAGAATAATGAGAGCCAGCCACCAATGTTAGGGATAGAAGGGAGAGAGAGAAAGTCTATGAGGTAAGACTCTCTTCTAACTCGCCCTTCCCACCAAATACACACTTCCAAGACTTTGAGGGAGTGTCACCCTGAAACTGGGTGACCTGGATGGTGGTGCCACCCCACAGGAGTTGGGGCAAAGCTTCCCTATAAGATGAGGTATGAGGGACCCCAATCCGATTCTGAATGAGGGCGGGGTTCACGCAAGCCTCCCTTGAGATCAGCCAACTTCACAGTAGGTGGTCTGGTTTCAAGATGGAGGCAGCCAAACCAAGCTGTGATTCTCTTCCCCCTCATCTCTCAGGAACTCAGGAATGCTATCTGACTAATGAATGTCTTTTATTAATATCAATATAGGGATTGGGGAAAGGGGTGAAGGGCAGAGGGATGTTGGGGTGCCCTCTTCTCTATTTCTGTGGAGTCCGTCTCTTGGGTGGGAACCTTTGAGGTTCCCACTCCTAAGCATCTCCCTTCGCCCCTTCTCCTTCTGTTTCTATTTCTATCCATTTCTATAATTTTAAGTTAGACTGGAAAGGGTCTCTCAGCAAGGTTGGGTAATGGGGGAAGGGGACTAAGAAATTGCTCCCAAAATGGAGTCCCAAAACTTAGCTGACTCTGGTTGAAGTCTTGATGGGTGAGAAGCAACGGGATGCCTTTGACCAGGGAATCGGGGTTTCAATGTCCATAGAAAGATCCTCAGGAGGCCCTCAGGACTGGATCTGAACTGAGATGTCCTCCTCCTCCTCTCTTCTCCTTCCCCTCAAACACTCCTGCTGGCAGCCATTCTCCTTCTTCCTCCTCCAGAGAATTACCCAGAATCCCCCTCTTGTCTCAATTGTCACCAACTGTCACAAACTGTTAGTCACTCCTTCTCTGGCTCCTTTGGTCCGATCCCCCTTTGCACAAATTCCATTCTTACATTGTCTAAGTTAACAAAAGTGATGGAGAAAATGTTGAGTGCAATTTAAGAAAAATGCATGGATCAGACTTCCAGGTTAAGATGGCTGCAGAGTAGAAGCATAATAAGATCAAATTATTTGTATTCCTATATGGAAAAAATGTTATGTGAAACTCTCAAAAATTGTATTCACTATTATAGTAATTAGAATAATTATTCATAGCAAGAGGTTGTAATACTAAATGGTCTAAGACAATATGGAAAAAAAAGGCATGGGGGGCAGTATAGAAGATGCACCAAGAGAAACTTGGGGGAATAACAAAAATAGGATAATCTATGCCACACAAAGAGATGCATGGGAAAGGGAAAGGATGAATACTATTATAAGATGGAGAGGAATAGAGTGTTAATAGGAAATACTTAAACCTTACTCTGAGTGGAATCAATTCTTAGAAGGAAAAGCAGCTAGATCTATTGAGATATTGAATTCTATCTTACACTACAGGGAAAGTCAGAAGGGAAAAACCAAGAGGGGAAGTGGTGCAGGGAGTTCAAAAAAGGGAGAGAAAGAAGGAATGGAGAGAATTTAATAGACCTTAAAAATAATAAGAGGGGAATAAAAAAGGAGGGGGCAGAAAGGGAAGTAAACTAAGGGAGGGGATAATGGAGACTGATTAAAAGCAAACCACTGGTTTAAAAGGAAATAGCAAATGAAGAAAGGGAAGAACTAGGAGAGGATATCAAAATGTGGAGGAATACACAGATGATAATCATAACTCTGAATATGAAAGGGATGAACTCACCCATAAAAAGGAAACAAATACCAGAGTGGATTAGAAACCCAAATCCTACCATATGTTGTCTACAAGAAACAGACATGAGGAAGGTAAACACACACACACACACACACACACACACACACACACACACACACACAAGGTAAAGGTAAAAGGCTGGAGCAAACTCTACTGGGCATCAACTGAGAAAAAGAAGGCAGGAGTGGCAATCATGATATCTGGCAAAGCCAAAGTAAAAATAGATCTGATTAAAAGAGATAGGGAAGGTAATTACATCCTGATAAAAGGCAGTATAGATAATGAGGAAATAACAGTACTCAACATGTACGCACCAATTGGTATAGCATCCAAATTTCTAAAGGAAAAACTGGCAGTGCTCAAAAAGGAAATAGATAGTAAAATTATCCTAGTGGGAGACCTGAACTTTCTATCAGATCTAGATAAATCAAACCAAAAAATAAATAAGAAAGAGATAAGAGAGGTGAATGAAAAAGAGGTGAAAGGAAAATTAGAGTTAATAGATATGTGAAGAAAAATAAAATAGGAACAAAAAGGAATACACCTTCTTTTCAGCTGCACATGGTACATTCACAAAGATTGACCATACAATAGGGCATAGAAATATGGCAAACTAATACAAAAGGGCAGAAATAATAAATGTAACCTTTGTAGATCATAATGCAATAAAAATGTTAAGGAATCACAACATTAGGACTGATAACAAATCTAGGAATATGGATCAAGCAATTGATAACTCATACCAAATGACTCCACAGCAGTATATCTTGAGTGGAGCTCATCCCCAAACCACCCAGGGAGCTATTGCCCCTCAGGGAGGAGCCCAACAAATTACCCAAAGATTATAAAAGTGTACAGAGGGGGTTGGGGCACAGGAATCAAAGGATACATCCTTTGATTTTCCAGATCCTGATGCCTTACTACCAGTTATCCACATCCACTGCCCCCCATACTGATGAGTCCCATGTAAATTTAAAGGTTGGTAACACCTATTATGACTGTCCTCTGGACACTGGAGCTTCCAGGTCTTTATTGAAGAGTACACCTGACCTATATTGCAATTCCATAGGATCAATAAATGTAGTGGAGGTATCAGGGATACCCCTAAAAGTTCAAAATCTTTCCCCAAGAATGGTGTTTATAGGACCCCTGAATGTGGAGCACTCTTTCCTCTTGATGCCTGGCTCCCCTATAAATTTACTGGAAAGAGATCTTTTATGCAATCTTAGAGCCACAATAACTTGCTCTCCAGATGGCTCTGTGTCACTGGAATTGCCTGAGGAATCGCTAACATTTTCCCTGTACTTCTTTCAGACAGTCATGAGACAAAGGAGCCTCCCACTTTTGAAATCTCAATGGATATACCTGAGTCTCTCTGGCCCACATCATCTTCTGATGTTGGCCTACTTAAGTCAGCTGTCTCTGTCCAAATTAAAACTAAATCTAGCCCATCTCCTTCCATTCCTCAATATCTTCTCTCAAAGGAGGAGATAGAGGGTATTACCCCAGTGATAAATTCACTAATTGAACAAGGCATCATAATTCCCTATAAATCTGAATAAAATATGCTCATCCTGCCTATTTAAAATCCAAAATTAGTGGCAAGCATCTCTAGAGATTCATCCAGGATTTGAGGGCCTTGAACAATCACATTATAAAGACACCCTGTAGTTTCCAACATAAATACTATCATTTCTTCTATTCCTAGAATAGCTACATACTTTACAGTAGTCAACTTGTGCTCAGCCTTCTTTTCCATACCTATACAATGAGGATTCCAGGCATATCTTTGCTTTCACCTGAAAAGGTTTCAAGCGACCTGTACTCATTTGCCTCAAGGGTTCTTGGACAGCCCTACATTGTTCACATAATTCTTAACTGCTGATACAGACACCATTAAATTTAAATACAGTCTTTTAATCCAAAATATGGATGATTTGCTCTTGGTCTCACCAAATGTTGAGGCATGCCAAGAGGATAGCAAGCATCTCCTTTTGGAACTGCATAAGAGAGGCCACAAGGTCTCCAAAGATAAAGACCAGTAGTGTCTCCCCAAAGTGCAATATTTTGTTTTTATTTTAACTGCTGGGTCCTGTTTAATTTTTCCAAATTGTATTGAAAGCATCCAAAATTTATGTGCTCCTACCACTAAAAAACAATTGAGGGTGATTCTTGGAGCAACAGGATTTTATCAGCAGTGGATCCTTTGCTCTGGGGAAATCACTAAACCCCTTGTATCACTCATAAAAAATAAGGTCCCTGAACCTTTTAAATTGGAAAAGGAACACTGAACAGCTCTTTCAAATTTTAAATGTGGTATCCTGTCTGACCCTACTCTAGGCATCCAAAAATTACGACAAACCATTTACTTTATATGTCCATGAAAGGAAAGGGGTAGCTTTAGGTGTTCTAAGTCAACTTTTAGGACCTGCTTAATGCCCAGTAGCCTATTATTCAGCCCAGCTGGACCCAGTAGCTTCAAGAGCACCACCATGCCTTAGAGGAGTAGCTGCCAAAGCTTTATTAGTAACTAAATCTGCTGATCTTGTATTAGGATGCCCTCTGACCATAATGTGCCCACACAAGGTCAAGGCTTTGTTATTAAGACATAGGACTCAGGCATTTACTGATCAAAGGATTACGAGATATGAGATAACTCTATTGAATAATGAACATATCACTTTAAAATGCTGTGGAGTTCTTAATCCTGCAACTTTGCTCCATGATTTTCCAACTTCTGGAGAACCTTTACATTGTGTAAATGGAATCAGCTCACCCTCATTCATTTGTTTAGACTCTAGCCACGAGGAATAATGCCACTTCACCCAACTTATAATCAAGTGGGGAAGGGGAGGTCTGTTACCCACACATGATAATAACAAATCAAGACAAGGGACTGACCTTTGGGCAGTCCAAAACAATATTGAGGTTGCCATTTGTCCACTTGAAATTGGAGGTGGATGTAGGAAGTGACGAAAGATGATATCTTTTGGATATGATGGTAACTTCCTGTGGATGCAGTTGGTGCTTTGAACTTGGTGTTGAAGGATCTCTGGTGAGACCTCAGACGTTTCCCTTTGAATTGTCATGTGGGTAAGTTACACTGACTCTCTTTCTCTTCAATTGGTGTTTCTGGAGGCTCTAGCCTTAAGGAGGTCTCTCTTATTGGAGGAGGCCTTGTGGCTAGACATCTTGTTTAATTAACTTCTGTGTCTGCTAGGGCCTCTAAATTCCACCTGATTTGGGCCTCAGGTCCAGGCCAGAGTTTCTCTCTCTCTCAACTTCCCTATCTTCAACCTTCCTAATTGTAAATAAACCACCATAAAAGTCATCCTGACTTGGGTCTATTTTATTTTGAAATCAAGTTAATCGATTTCTGGCAACCATACTTTAAATATCTAATTTTCCCCTCTACAAGATGATTGTACATCTTTAGTGTCCATTGCTGATAAATCTCATAATGATTTACTGGAAACTCCTTTGAATAATCCGGATTTAATATTATTTACAGATGGTTCTTCTTTTATGAGAGATGCTGTGCTCTATATAGGAGCTGTGGTAGTTACAGAATTGGATACTCTATGGTCAGTTTCCTTACCTTCACATGTAAGTGTACAAGGTGCAGAACTCACAGCTTTGAAATATGCCTGTATAATTGCACAGAACATAAGGGTCACGATTTACACAGACTCCTGTTACACATTTGGTATATGTCATGCTGTCGTCATTTTATGGCTTCAGAGAGGATTCTTAACATCAGCTGGGAAATGTATTGCCAATGCAAACATTATTACTGAACTTCTTTCTACCATCCAGCTCTCTGAAGCCATAGCTGTTGTTCACTGCTCTGCACACGCAGGTGGCACTGACCCTCTCTCCAGGGGAAACAATTGAGCAGATGCTGCAGCCAAACTAGCAGCTTGTTGATACGGTCAATTTTGTGAATGGTTTTCCTAATATTGAACCATCCTTGCATTCCTGGTATAAATCCCACCTGATCATAATGAATAATCCTTGTAATCACTTGCTGGAGTCTTTTTTGTTAGTATTCTGTTTAAATTTTTTTTTTCATTTACATTCATTAAGGAGATTAGTCTGTAGTTTTCTTTCTCTGTTTTTGATCTACCTGGCTTTGGGATCAGTACCATATTTGTGTCATAAAAAGAATTTGGTAGAACTCCTTCTATGCTTATTATGTCAAATAGTTTGTATAGTATTGGAATTAGTTGTTCTTTGAAGGTTTGACAGAAGTCACTTATGAATACATCTGGTCCTGGGGATTGTTTCTTAGGGAGTTCTTTGAGGACTTGTTCAATTTCTTTTTCTGATATGGGATTATTTAAGTAATCTATTTCTTTTGCTGTTAATCTAGGAAATTTATATTTTTATAAATATTCATTCATATCATCTAGGCTGCTCTATTTATTGCCATAGAATTGGGCAAAATAGTTTTTAATGATTGTCTTGTTTCCTCTTCATTAGAGGAAACATTCATCTTTGATACTGATAATGTGGGTTTCTTCTTTCCTTTTTTTAACTAGATTGACCAGTACTTTGTCAATTTTATTTATTTTTTCATAGTACCAGGTTCTATTCTTATTTATTAATTCAATAGTTCTTTTACTTTCATTTTTATTTCTCCTTTGCTTTTTATAATCTCTAATTTAGTTTTTAATTGGAGATTTTAAATTTGTTCCCTTTCTAGTTTTTTGATTTGCATGTCAAGTTCATTGATCTTTGCTTTCTCTAATTTGATATTATATGCATTTAATGATATAAATTTCCCCCTGAGTACTGCTTTATCTGTATCCCACAGATTTTGATAGGATGTCTCACCATTGTCATTCTCTTCAATGAAATTATTGTTTCTATGATTTGTTCTTTAACTATCAGATTTTGGAGAATCATTATTTAATTTCCAATTAGTTTTTGATTTGCCTGTACATGTGCCCTTGCTGATTATTATTTTTATTGCATTATGATCTAAGAAGGTTATATTTGTTATTTTTGCTCTTTTGCATTTGTTTGTCATGTTTCTATGCCCTAGTACATGGTCAATCCTTGTGAATGTACCATGTGCAGCTGAAAAGAAGGTGTATTCCTTTTTTGTCCCTATTTGTTTTTCTCCACATTTCTATTAAATCTAATTTTTCTAGGATTTCATTCACCTCTCTTATCTCTTTCTTATTTATTTTTTGGTTTGATTTATCTAGATCTGATAGAGGAATACTTAGATCTCCCTCAAGTACAGTTTTGCTATTTATTTCCTCCTTGAGCTCTGCCAGTTTCTCCTTTAGAAATCTGGATGCTATGCCATTTGGTGCATACATGTTGAGTACTAATATTTCCTCATTGTCTATACTGCCTTTTATCAGTATGTAATTACCTTCCCTATCTCTTGTAATCAGATCTATTTTTACTTTGGCTTTATCAGAAATCATGATTGCCACTCCTGCCTTCTTTTTCTCCATTGAAGCCCAAGAGATTTTGCTCCAGCCCTTGACCTTAAACCTGTATATGTCCACCTGCCTCATGTCTGTTTCTTGTAGACAACATATGGTAGGATTTTGTTTTCTAATCCACTCAGCTATTTGCTTCTGTTTTAAGAATGACTTCATCCAATTCACATTCAGGGTTATAATTATCAGCTGTTGTATTCCCTCACATTTTGGTATCCTCTCCTAGTTCTACCCCTTCTTTTTATGCTATTTCCTTTTAAACCAGTAGTTTGTTTTAAATCAATCCCCCTTGTCCCCTCCCTTGTTTTACTACCCTTTCCATCCCCTCCCTTTCTCTCTTATTATTTTTTAAGGCCTAATGAATTCCTTCCCCTTCTCTTCCTCTCCCTTTATGAACTCCCCACACCATTCCCCCTTGGTTTATCCCTTCTGACATTATCCATAATGTTAGATAGTATTTGATACCCCTATGGATCTAGCTACTCTTCCCTCTGAGGATTAATTCCACTGAAAGTAAGGTTTAAATATTTCCTATTAAAGTTTTCTTCCTCTCCTTCTTATAATAGTATTCATCCCTTCCCCTTCCTATGACCTCTTTGTGGTATAGATTATCCTATTTTTCTTATTCCTTCAAGTTTCTCTTGGTGCCATCTTCTATTCCTCCTCCCACTCCCCCCCATATCATCTTAGACCATTTAGTACTCCAACCTCTCCTTATGACTAATTCTTCTAATTACTATAATAGTGAGTACAATTTTTTAGAATTATACATAATATTTCTCCATATAGAAATACAAATAATTAGATCTTATTGAAGCCCTTAAAGAAGCAAATTTAAAAATAAGAGTTTTCTTTCTTTTCCTTTTCTTTCTTATTTACCTCTTCATGTTTTTCTTGGTTTTTGTGGTTGGATATCGAACTTTCCATTTAGTCCTAGTCTTTTCTGTGCAAATACTTGGAAATCTTCTATCTTGTTGAATGCCCATACTTTCCCCTGGAAGTATATAGTCAGTTTTGATGGGTAGTTGATCTTTGGTTGTAGACCCAATTTTCTAGCCTTTCTGAATATCATATTCCAAGCCTTGAGGTCTTTTAGTGTGGAGGCTGCCAGATCCTGTGTGGTCCTGATTGGTGCTCCTTGATATCTGAATTGTTTCTTTCTGGTTTCTTATAATATTTTGTCTTTAACTTGGAAGCTCTTGAATTTGGTAATTATATTCCTACAGGTTGTCTTTTGAGGGTTTAGTGTAGAGTGTGATCTATGGATCCTTTCTTTTTTTTTTTTTAATAATTTTTTATTTTTAGAAAAAATTTCCCTGGTTACATGTCATGTTTTTACTTTAAACTTCACCCCCTTCAGCCCCACCCCCCATCCTTCTACTAACCCCTCCTCCCGCTGTAGCTAATTCGCATTTCCACTGGTGTGGTCAGTCAAGACTTATTTACACATTATTGATAGTTCAAGTGTCCATGCAGTTGTTTTTCTTCTGTGTTTCTAGTCCTGCAGTTCTTCCTCTGAATGTGGATAGTGTTCCTTTCCATAAATCCCTCCGAATTGTCCTGGGTCATTGTATTGCTGCTAATACATATGTCCATTTCATTCGATTTTATCTATGGATCCTTTCAATATCTATATTGTCCTCTTGTTGTAGAACTTCAGGGCAGTTTTGCTGAATAATTTCTTTTAGTATGGAGTCCAAATTTCTATTAATTTCTGCTTTTTCAGGAAAACCAATGATTCTCAAATTGTCTCTTCTAGACCTGTTTTCTTGATCTTTCAATTTCTCATTGAGATATTTCATGTTTCCTTCTATTTTGTCAGTCTTTTGACTTTGCTTTATTAATTCTTCCAGTCTTGTGAGATCAATTCTAGCCTTAAAGACTGGTTCTTCAGCTATAATCTTTTAGTTTTCCTTTTCCGTCTGGTCTATCTGGCTCTTCATGGCTTCTAGCTGGTCATTTCTGGTCTTCAATTTGTTTATCAATTCATTTGATTTCTGAACCTCAATTTCCAATTGTGGTATTCTACCTTTTAAACTGTTATTTTCTTTTTGAACTATTTCCCACTTTCCTTGCCAGATCTCTTTCTTTTTCATTATCTCATATTTGAATTCCTCAAGAGCTTGTGACAAATTTGCATTTTTCGGGGAACGTTTGGACGTCTTTAATTGTTTGTCCTCTGTTTTCTGTTTTTTTTTCTGAGCAGAAGTTATTAAGTGTTATAGCTTTCTCCTTGGTCTTTTTGGTGTTTATTTCTTGGGCCTTGTTTGGCATCATTATGCTTTCTCAGACAGAAGTCTGAGTAAGGCAAACCAATACTCTTTGCATGGAGCTAAGGAAGAGTTTTTGCCTCAGGCTACTTTGCAAGTCTCTTGCCTTCCATGTCTACTAGGCCTCTGCTGTCCCAATCCCTCTCCACCTCACTCCTACAGCCAAGGTCTGAGCTCCCCTCCCCCCTTGGGTCTCTAGTTTAGCTGTTTTCAGAGTCCAGCCCCCGTGGTTGTAGTTGGTTTCCCAGAGCCCAAAACTCCTCCACCTGGAGTTTTCCCCTGAGTCTCAGAGAGCTGAGCTGCTTACACTGTCTGCTGCCTCTCTCAGCCCCACTCCCATGCTGAAGGTCTAATCTCTCCAGCCTCCTGGGGTCTCAAGTTTTGCTGCTCTCAGGGGCAAGCTCCTAGTGGTGCCAGTTATCTTCCAAGCTCCCCCACTTGCTCTAACTCTGGTGTGTAGCCTCTGACTCTAGTACAGTGGGTGGAGTGGGGGAGGTTTAATCAGCTTGCATTTTGATGGGAGCTATTGAACCCCCTTACATTGTGGAAGTGCCCAAATCCCATGTACCTTCAATACTGCACCCTAACATGGAGTTCCCTTCTTTCATCTGGATTTGGTTTTTTGTCCTTTGGAGGTATCCTGGTGGCCAGTAGTTAGGATAGTAAAATTTCTCTGCTTCTACTCTGCAGCCATCTTAACCCGGAAGTCCCCCAAAGTCCTTTTGAAAGAGATTATTCCTCATTTTGGCCTGCCAGAACATATTGATTCTGATAAAGGAACCCATTTTACTGCTCAGTCTTATTGCAAATTTATTCATTTTGGGGGATAATTCCTAAATTTCATACACCATATCATACCCAGAGCTCTGGCCAAGTTAAAAGGATAAATAAAGAACTTAAAACTATGATTGGCAAAATGTGCATGGAGACTTATTTAAAATGTCCCAAAATTCTACCTCTGGCCCTCTTTCATATCAGAAGCAGACCCAGAGGTGATTTACACATCTCACCATTTGATATGCTATTTGGACATCTCCCTATTCAGGCACAACCATTTACCCCTGCCTATTCTTCATTGTTATGAGGGGATACAACCATTCCCACTTATATCAGACAATTACAAACAAAATTATGAGTACTTCACAACTCTGGAGATGCTGTTCAAGCAAGCCTCTTAGATTTTTCACTTCATGATTTGAACCCAGGTGATAGTGTGTACATAAAGAATTCCAAACATACTGGGTCAACTGAACCTGTTTATTATGGACCATTGCAGTTCCTATTAACAACACCAACAGCCATTAAAATTAGGGAAAGGGACTCATTGCAGTCATGTGAATTGATATTGATATCTATTGATAATGAATAATTCTCTAAGCTAATTATAATTGCCTGTACCTGTTATATTGATTATTGATTGATTTGACTATTGTGATAAGAATGCCCTATTGCTGTATTTACACTATTTTGTTGCACTTTATCTGAATCATCCTTTTACTTGAACGATACATATACTACCTCACAACAGAATATCTGTATTAGTGACCTGATGTGCCTTTCAAAACATTTTGTGCCTCTTGTCATTCCTTTTGTATTTTCTTGAATGCATTATTGCTTTATATATCTCATTTGCACTCACACTGTGGATAATGGCAATTAAAGAGGAAATGAATCTTATTTTTGGAAATTAACCTCTATACTTTACCTCTGTGATTTTGAAACTACACATTTTTAACATTTTTGTTTTTTTTTCTTCCTACATGTGTAATACAGTATTTAATGTTTTTCCTCTTATTTTTTTTATATTTGAAGCACATCACTAGCATTAAATAGATTTTTGACTGTTTTGATTTTTGCAAAAACTAAGCTAACATGTCCATTTGCCTACCATATAAATGCATACCCCAAAAGCTTTGGACTATGGAAACCTGCCACTAGTTATTTAATTATTATGAGACTTTTGCTCAATGAATATGTCTAATCCAAGGAGAATCGAGCCACAAAGGAGCACAGAAGTTGGCCTGTGAAGTGCCAAAAGAGCACAAAAAGAGAAAAGAGACCAAACCAATCCTGCTGGGATTGATGGCATTCTACGCAAAGAGAGCAAAGACTTGATCATATGTGAGACACAAGGTTGTGATGCTTAACATATATTAAGACATAGGACTTCCTTGTACCATACTCTATATCAAGTACTCAACATTGATTGTTCTGCTTCCATTATCTCTGAAAGTGAAGAAAAGTATTGAACCGGGAAATGCTATTTCCCATTTGTTTCAAGATCTAGTCTATTTTTCTATTTCTTTCATGATGTTACAACTTACTGTAGTGTAGGCTGATAAATTGGGTTTGTGAGTGATTGTTGTTGCAAAGCTTAAGGGACGTGGATCACTACAAGAACCTGTTGCGATTTGTAAATTTTTTTCTTTTTCCTAGAATTTTTCTTTCTTCACATTTTTTATTATTCTATATTTTCCTTAGAGGTTATTTTTCTTTTTTAAAATTTCTTTGGACTCTTCAGTGTTTTTGATAATTGATTCATATACCTTATGACTTGACCATGTATTCCTGTGTGATTTCTATGTGTATCCCTGTATCCTCTTTAGAGGAGAATGTATAGTTATTCTCCTCAGGGAGGACTATGCTATTGTTGTGAATTTAGATTTGAATTTGACCCTAATTTAGAACAGAAGACTGCCTCCCAGAATCCAGAAGGTGCCATGAAGATGCCTGCAGAGACCACACACTGTACCAGAAGATCCAGAGTGAACTTTGAGGCATAGTGAATTTGAACTTGGAGGGTGGGGAGTTGAATGTATTTATTTTGAATAGACACTCTTATGCCTTAAAGAGGACTGCCCCCTAAATGGCTTTATGTCAATGAACCTAACATTGGTTTTGTTCTTTCTCCCTTTTATTTCCCTTTTATCTTTGAATTATTGTACATTTTAATTTGATTATGTTTTCATGATCCAATGGGGAGACTGGTCTCCCAAAGGATCACAGGGGGGAATATAAAGTTAGAAGATCTTGAACCCCTGAAACTACATTATCCAAACTTCCTTTCTATATTACCCACAATTCCTTTTGCCTTGTGTATATGTGAGTGGGTTTTGCTCTCCGTATTTAATTTGGGTTATCTTGGCCATGCCCTCTCTCAGGCATGTGGGTGATGTGGTGAGCAGTGCTGGTGGGGCGAGCCTCTTTGGGGTGAGTGGGAAAGGTTCCCTGTATTTCTCTAGCTCTCTAGTTTAATCCTTAGAAATATCCTTATAATAATAATAATCCATATATATATATATATATATGTATACATACACACACACACACACACACACATATATATATATATATAATAAATCCTTATAAATATCATACTTTGGAGGCATTGAATATTAATTTTAAAATTTACATTAGACTAGAATTATAACCAGTAGACTGATAGGTCAGTGGCTCTCTTGATGATCAAAGATTTTGACAGACCTCAAGACAGATCTATAAATAGAGGTTTTAGAACTCATTATTCACCTCTTCCCTTAAATATCCCAACAGCTCTAATTGATAAATAGCTAATTAAAAAGTGGTTCATCAAACGCTCAGTCCTTTCCTAAACCAACAGGTAAAAAATAGTTGTCAAGGTTGTCACATAGGCAGGAAAAGATTGGTAAAACATTCCTGTTAGAATTTGCAAAAGGAAAACATTTCTAAAGACAAAGAAAATGCAAAAATTTGTAGACTGGATGGTGCCCAAGGTCCAAGACCCTGATTTATTCATTCTTTCTAATATATAGGGTTTGGGGTCTTTCTACTCCAGGGCACTGATATAAGAATTAATATAGTAAATTAAAATACATTCTCACAGCTAAAGTGTTTAATGTTCAACTTCAGTATTTGGCCTTGTAGTGAATATCCTCAGTTAGTTTCTTTAAAGGTTGGCTGATTTGGTCCCCTTTCTATCTGAGGGACCTTAAAAATTTCTAGCACAAAATTCAGAAGTGCTCAGTTTTTCTTATATTCCAACTTTCACACCATATTGCTGGAAAAACTACAGCTTTGACTGACATTTTTTCAATTAGATAATGACTTTGCCTTCCCTGCCATAATTTTCCTTCCAAGGAGAAAGTATCTTTTAATTTCATGGTGGAGGTAACCATTTGCAGTGATCTTTGAGCCCAAGAATATAACATCTGATACTGCTTGCATTTCTTCTCTATTTGTCAGGGACAAGTTGATGAGATCTTAGATTATTGATATTAGGTTTCAAGCCAGTTTTTATATTTTCTGATTCTACCCTTATCAAGAGGCTTTTAAATTCTTCCATCACTTTTTGCTATAAGAGAGGTATTTTCTGCATATCTGAAACTGTTGATATTTCACCCAGCAACCTTAATTCCAGCTTTTGATTATTTCAGCTTCACATTTCATATATTGCATTCTGCATGTAAGTTAAATAAGATGATAGTATATAGTCTTGCTATACTCCTTTCTAACTTTTTTCCATATTCAATTCTATGGAGTTCTTTGATGGCTTGTTCAATTTCTTTTTCTGATATGGGATTATTTAGATATTCTATTTCTTCTGCTGTAAAGCTAGGCAATTTATATTTTTGTAAATATTCATCCATATCTCCTAAATTGTTATATTTATTGTCATATAATTGGACAAAATAGTTTTTAATGATTGCCTTAATTTCCCTTTCATTAGAGGTGAGGTCTCCCTTTTCATCTTTGATACTATCAATTTGGTTTTCTTCTTTCCTTTTTTATTAGGTTGACCAGTACTTTGTATATTTTTTTTCATAGTACCAGGTTCTAACCTTATTTATTAATTCAATAGTTCTTTTACTTTCGATTTTACTAATTTCTCCCTTGATTTTTAGTATTTCTAATTTAGTTTCCATCTGGTGATTTTTTATTTGCTCGCTTTCTAATTTTTTGAGTTGCATGCCCAATTCATTAATCTCTGCCCTCCCTAATTTGTTAATACATGCACTAAAGAATATAAATTTCCACCTGAGTACTGCCTTGGCTGCATTCCATAGAGTTTGGTAGGATGTCACATCATTGTCATTCTCTTCAATGAAATTGTTGATTGTTTCTATGATTTCTTCTTTAACTAGCTGGTTTTGAAGAATCATATTATTTAATTTCTAATTAGTTTTTGATTTGCCTATCCAGGTGCCCTTCCTAATTTTTATTTTTATTGCATTATGATCTGAGAAGGTTACATTTATTATTTTTGCTCTTTTGCATTTGTTTATAATGTTTCTATGCCCTATTACATGGTCAATCTTTATGAATGTACCCTGTGCAGCTGAGAAGAAGGTGTATTCCTTTTTGTCCCTATTCATTTTTCTCCACACATCTATTAAAGCTAATTTTTCTAGGACTTCATCCACCTGTCTTACCTCTTTCTTATTTATTTTTTGGTATGATTCATCTAGATCTGAAAGAGGAATATTTAGATCTCTACTAGTATGATTTTACTATCTATTTCCTTCTTGAGCTCTGCCAGTTTCTCGTTTACGAATTTGGATGCTATGACATTTGGTGCATACATATTGAGCACTGTTATTTCCTCATTGCCTATACTGCCTTTAATCAGGATGTAATGACCTTCCCTGTCTTTTTTAATCATATCTATTTTTACTTTGGCTTTGTCAGTAATCATGATCACCACTCCTGCCCTTTTTTCTCATTTGAAGCCCAAAAGATTTTGCTCAAGCCCTTTACCTTAAACTTGTGTATGTCCACTCCCCTCATATGTGTTTCTTGTACACAACATATGGTAGGATTTTGGTTTCTAAACCACTGCTATTTGCTTCCATTTTATGGGCACATTCATCCCATTCACATTCAGAGTTATAATTATCAGTTATGTATTCACTGACATTTTGGTATCCTCTCCTAGTTCTACCTCTTCTTACACTATTTCCTTTTAAACCAGTGGTTTGCTTTAAGCCAGTAACCCTTATCTCCTCCCTTGATTTACTTCCCTTTCTACCCCCTCCCTTATTATTCCCCTATTTTTATTTTTAAGGTCTAATGAATTCCCTCCCTTTTCTTCTCCCCTCCCTTTTTTGACCTCCCCACTCCCCTGGTCCCCTTGGTTTATCCCTTCTGACTTTCTCAGTAGGGTTAGATAGAGTTTCATATCCCAGTGGATATAGCTACTCTTCCCTCTCAGGGTTAATTACACTGAGAGTAAGGTTTAAATATTACCTCTTAATGCTCTCTTCCTTTCCTTCTTATAATAGTATTCTTCCCTTCCCCTTCCTATGCCCTCTTTGTGTGTAATAGAATATTCTATTT
Source organism: Gracilinanus agilis (assembly GCF_016433145.1). NCBI lineage: Eukaryota > Metazoa > Chordata > Mammalia > Didelphimorphia > Didelphidae > Gracilinanus > Gracilinanus agilis. The sequence continues at coordinate 435,979,289 of NC_058133.1, read as the reverse complement.
TTCTTATTCCTTCAAGTTTCTCTTGGTGTCCTCTACTATTCACACCCCTCTTTCCCACCCCCCACCCTCATATCATCTTAAACCATTTAGTATTCCAACCTCTCCCTATGAGTAATTCTTCTAATTACTATAATATTGAATACTATAATAGTGAATTGAGTTCACTACAAAGAATTATACATAACATTTCTCCACATAGGAATACCAATAATTAGATCTTATTGAAGCCCTTAATGAGGCAAATTTAAAAAATACGAGTTTTTTTCATTCCCCTCTCTTTCTTATTTACCTTTTCATGTTTCTCTTGATTTTTGTGTTTGGATATCGAACTTTCCATTTAGTCCTGGTCTTTTCTGTGCAAATACTTGGAAATCTTCTATCTTGTTGAATGCCCATACTTTCCCATGGAAGTATATAGTCAGTTTTGATGGGTAGGTGATCCTTAGTTGCAGACCCAGTTCTCTTACCTTTCTTAATATCATATTCCAAGCCTTGAGGTCTTTTAGTGTGGAGGCTGCCAGATCCTGTGTGATCCTGATTGGTGCTCCTTGATATCTGAATTGTCTCTTTCTGGCTTCTTGTAAATTTTTTTCTTTTACTTGGAAGCTTTTGAATTTGGCTATTATATTCCTGGGTGTTGTCTTTTCTGGGTCTAGTGTAGATGGTTATCTATGGGTCCTTTCAATGTCTATATTGCCCTCTTGTAGTAGAATTTCATGGAAGTTTTGCTGAATAATTTCTTTTAGTATGGAATCCAAATTTCTATTAATTTCTGCTTTTTCAGGAAGACCAATGATTCTCAAATTGTTTCTTCTAGACCTATTTTCTTGATCTGTCAATTTCTCATTGAGATATTTCATATTTCCTTCTATTTTATCAGTCTTTTGACTTTGTTTTATTTGTTCTTGCTGTCTTGAGAGATCATTGGCTTCTACTTGTCCAATTCTTGTCTTTAGAGACTGGTTTTCTGCTATAATCTTTTGATTTTCCTTTTTGATTTGGTCTATCCTGTTTTCCTGCTATTTGATTTTGGTCTCCAATTTGCTTATCAATTCTTTTGATTTGGGGAATCTTTTTTGAATTGCCCAATTCTAGCCTTTAGAGACTGGTTTTCCTTTTCAATCTGTTCATTTCTGGTCTTCGATTTACTTGCCTAACTTTGCAATTGCTAAATTCTGCCTTTTAAACTGTTATTTTCTTGCCAGATCTCTTCCATCTTTCTCATAATCTCAGATTTGAACTCTTCAAGACCTTTTGACCTGTTTTCATTTTTTGGGGGAAGGTTTGGATATAGTTACTTGTTTGTTCTCCACTACTGTTTGCTCTGTTGTATGGAATTTTTCTGTGTAAAAGTTGTCAAGTGTTTAAGGTTTCTTGTTGATCTTTCTCTTCCTGGGTTCCTGAGTCTGGCTTGCTATTGTGAGCCATGTGCATTCTCACGCCCAGGGTCTGTCTGCGATCTTTAGGCTCCTGCGGTTTCAGGTCTAGTTTTTCTCAGTGTCAAGCCTCCTGGTGGTCCCCTTGCTTGTTCTTCTGCCTGAAGCTCCTTTAAAAGTCTCAGGGTGCTGCTTCCACAGTCATGCACCCCTCTGCACTGGGTCCCCACTCAAGGTCTTCCCCTGGGCTCAGGATCTGTGTCCTCCCCTGGGATCAGGATCTGTGTCCTCACCTATGCTCAGGGTCTGTGTTCAAAGTCCTCACATTTTTTATCCTCTTGGGGTCTTAAGTGTTACTGCTCTCAGGAGCGGGCCCTGGTGACCCCAGGTGGCTGCCAATGACTTAATGGGTGCCCCAAACTTGCTCTAACTCTTTTGTGCTGTCTTTGGCACTGTAGGTGGTGTGTGTGGGGGAGGGGGTTGCTCTGCTTGCGTTTTAGTGAGAGCTGTTTCACCTCCTTATAGCATGGAAATGCTCCAATTCCACATACTTTCAATGCCATGCCCTGTTGTGGGGTGCCTTCCTTCGTCTGGATTTTTTTTATGTCTTCTTGAGGAGTCCTACATGCATGGTTAGGAGAGGTCAATCAGCTGCTGTTTACTCTGCCGCCATCTTAACCCAGAACTCAAGAATCCCTTCATATTCAATTCCAGCTATTGTCTCTTGACAAGGTTGCTCAGGAGACAAGTACAATGATTTGGTACTCATAATTATCTGAGGGTTTGCCCTAACTATCTTCAAATTATTAAAGAATTGTCTTGGTGAAGAAGAATTATCTATTCTGTTTACCCCTGCATTCTGGTTTCATGAAAGATAATAATAAAAGAGAAGATTTTAGATTGATTCAAGGAAGGGTTTTTTTATATTAGTGCTGTTAAATAATAAATTAGTCTTTTCTCCCAAACAATTAATATTCTCTCACTGGAAGTGTCCAAGTGTAATCTGAATATGGGGGTGGGTGGGGAAATAACATTGGAAAGGGCATTGGACTAGCTAAACTGCAAAAAATCCCAAACTCTCAAATCTAAGATTCTATTATTATATATTTAACAGATTGTAAGATTCACCTTCCTTCCTTCCTTCCTTCCTTCCTTCCTTCCTTCCTTCCTTCCTTCCTTCTTTCCTTCCTTCCTTCCTTCCTTCCTTCCTTCCTTCCTTCCTTCCTTCCTTCCTTCCTTCCTTCCTTCCTTCCTTCCTTCCTCCTTCCTTCCTTTCTTCCTTTTCTTTTCCTTCTCCCTCCTCTTTTTCTTTCCTCCTTCTTTCATTTCCTCTTTTCTTCCTTCCCTGTTAGAAAGCTTTTAAAATTCTAATGGCAAGAAGACAAATACAAAAAAAGAAGCTAGAAAATAGAAATGGGGAAAATATATGGTGGGTATGGTCTGGAGATGGTGGTCTAGAAATAAGGTTTAGGACTTGTTCTAAATAAAATAAGACAAGGCTCCCATATTACAAATCCAAGGTATTTTCAGGGGCAGACTCCAATGTTCCTGTGGGGAGGAGATGTAGAGAGGATGGCTGAAATTAATGAATTCTCAAACTTTAGTGACCACCCATACTTCTGAGATAATAAGCAGTTATGAAATTAATGTATATTCCACAAACTTTAAGAAAAAATAACTATACAAAACACTGCCTCTGGAAACAGGAATTGTTTTCACTTTTGGCTAGTTTGAAAATAATCTCTTATGAGATAAATATTTTGGCAGGAAGACTATATTTAAGATTCTCACACTTCCCGTTTTTAATTTCTACAGAAATGAGATTAAAACTGAGCCAGAGCTATGTGAAAGCATGCATGATCTTAACTCATGTAGTTGCTCTTAATTATTTCTTAATTTCCTAACCTCATCTTACTTCTTAGCATGGGGACTGGAAAGGATAGATTTCTACAAAATGGTCAAGTTGTTTTTCAGCCAAGTGCTAGCATTATACTAGTAGCAAACCTTTTAAGTTAGGAATAAAATCCAAGTATTTTGAAGTCCAGATATGAGCCCTCAATTTGCAATGTACATCTCTATGTCTTCTATACAACTACCTATACAGAGAGGTAGGGTAGAATTATCTTTTCATAGCCCTCCTGTGTAATTAGAATTCCCCCACCCCCACCCCCAGTGACTCTCTTTCTCAGCATCCCAGTTATGTATCTACATAACATACTAATGTAGGGAAGATATGAGTTTTGAGTATCTCTGCCTTCTCTCTCTTCTCCCAGAAATGCAGCTGTGGAGGTTGGGAGAGAGTCAGGAAAAAGAGTTTTACCCATGTGTTCTTTACTTAGGTGTTCTAATTTTGTTTCTTTCATTTTTTCTACTTCAAGTGATTATTAATAAATCTTATAAAATATAATACTTGGAGTTATTGGATATTAATTTAAATTTTCCACTGTTGGCAACTAGAAGTCTGGAGTTTAGGAACCTTATTACTCTCTAAGTTGGTAGAGCAATTTTTTTAATAGACAAAAAGACAGATTAGTTTTACAAGCCTGCAGCTGCCCACCCACCCACCTCTGCTGTTGCTGTTGCTTCTGTGGCCATTACTGCCACTGCCTCCCACATTTGACCAGAAACTGGCTGGGGGTTCTTGTAAGCTGTTTTCTGTATGGCTGATAAAGTATAAATCCCTCCTTTCCATTATGTTGCTAATACCTGAGTGCTTGCTGCTTAAAAGCCTGGGTGTTTCTCTTAGGCAACAATTAGCCTCCTAAAAGCTTTTATATGAGAAGATGCTTCCACCCTCTTAATTCCCTGCCTGCATAACTGGGGAGAACAATCAAGGGGAGCAACAGTCCCCTGCCCATGTGGCAGTGAAAGCAAGAGGCTCCCTGGCATTTTTTTTTACATTTATGGGGGAGGAGAATGAAGATTACTATTCCAAACCTCTTAACTTTACCCAGTACATACTAGAGTAGTGCCACCTACAGATAAGAAGTAGAATTGCAAGCATGGCCCAGTTTCCTGCCTATCTCAAACAGCTTCAATTCCTGGAGAGCATTACCAAGCTCCACAGCTCAAAGTTTTGGGGTGTCTTTTCTTACTACTGTTCATGAGTTTACTGATTGGATACATTGCAGTTGATAGCTTGAGTAATCTCAAGATTCAGAGGGGAGATTCATCTCCCTACACCCTCTTGCCATTTTGGGGCCTTCCCAGTCTCTGCAACACATTCAATATGGGGTTTGTCCACACTATGCTCAGTGTAGAATTCTCCCTCTGTATAGGGAATCCCAGAAGTATGACCAAAGGAATCTAGATGGATGATGCTACTTGGGAGAGGAAGGAACCTTAAAGAGTCTGGAGGGGAATTTTAAGCCATTTCAGACTCCATTTACCTTATTGATGCTAACTGTTTCAGTTTGTTCCCCTCAAAATAGTGAAGTCTCCATAATGCAGCTATCAGAATCAGAGAAAAGGACTCGAATTCAGTGCCTATATCCTGTTATGCTTATTTTATTTGCTGATTGTTTGCTTTAAAATTGAATTTTGTTTTTTTAAGTTCACATATTGATCTAATCTAATATCTTCTGTTACACTATATTGTTTTCAGCTACTGTGTTTTGGTCATTAGTTATATATTCTGTTGCATTGTCTTTGACTATGACTGGACTGGAGAAAATGCCATTATAAAAGTCCATAAACAACTTGGACAAATCCTTTTCCATGGCAAAATCATAGGTCCTTATGGATGCTGGGTTTGTCACCAGATCCACTGAGATCACATGTTAACTTTAATGGCCTTTTGTTCTTTTTTGCATTTGTTAATTGTCACATAGATGATGATGGAAGGACTCCATCAAACTGGTTACAACCTGTAAACAACTTTTGGAGAATTTAATGAGCCAAAAATTTCACTTTGATTTTAAGTGGTCTTCAGAAGTAATTTTCAGATATCTAATACCAGCACTACCTTTGATTGATCATTTGCCTCTCTTTTAGTTGTTTGTAAAAAGAGTTAAGGGCCCATTTAGTAGTTGAAATGAAGTGCAATAGCATTGCTGTATTCTCTGTCTCTGCATTTATAAAAATGCAATGGATGAGACATAAGAGGTGATTTTCACTATCGTAGTCCTTGATTTCACATTGCAATGGATAGGACATATAAACACATACCTTTTATGACTATTACAGTCTCATACCAGAGGAGGGAGATTTCCCAAAGGGCTTGGTTACCCCTGGATGTGTTTTTTTAAATATTTGTTTCTCTTCAGCTTACTCTACCCTTCCACCAGAATGATGTAGATTCTTGGAGACATTTTAGAATCAAAAGGTTTTCATCAGCAGTACACAGGTTTTTTTTTTCTGGTTTCTCCTGGCACATTTTTGAATCTTGGCAGTAAAAGACTTTGTTAGAAATATCTTTGCCAAGCTTGAAAGTTTGGCTAGATCTGGAGAATTGTGACAAATATCTATGGGCTCATAAGGTTTTTTTAAATGTCAAACAGCAACTCAAGTGAATCCTAGTGATAGTGGGTTTGTTTGCTATTGTTATTAAATGGGCTCTTGTGATTTGGGGGATTTGGTACTTCTTTGAATTTGTATTAGCTGTAGTATTACTGTGTTTTAAAAAGCTGTTACTTGGTGAAAATTATATACAGTCACACTGTGGATCATGGCCAAGTTAAAAAGGACATGGATCTCATTTTTGAGTGAGAAACCTTTGTATTCTTCCTCTACTTGACTTATACCTTTTCATGGATTGTGAACTGTATATTTTTGATTTAAAAAATTATTATTGTTTTTCCTTGTATGTACAATAGAGTATTTGAGTTTTCTTTTTTCTCTCATTTTTTGTACTTGAAGTACATGTTACCAGTATTATTTTTTTTTATTTTGCACTAGAGTAAGTTTAAAATGTTCATTAGCCCTAATGTCAATGCATATCCCAAAGCTTTAACTATGGAAACCTATGACTGATCATTAAATATTATGGGACTTTGATTAATGATTGTATCTAATTCTAGGAGACAGGATCACAAAAGAATCACTGCATAGTACCAAGGAGCACAAAATTTAACTGCCCAGTGCCCAGGAGCACAAGGTCAAAGAGACCAACGAATCCCCATGGGATTGATGAGATTTTCCACCAAGACAGGGGATTTGAACTTATTTTGGGGTTAAAGGAGATGGCTGTTTGACAATGTCAGACACAGGATTCCCTTGTGCCAAATCTAGACTTCTACCAAGTACCTCATTTTGGCTGCCATTTTGGTTTCCCTATCCCTGAGAACAAATATAAAATTAGACCAAGGAATGATATTCCCCTTCTCCTTCAAAATTGAGTCCTTTTTCCTTTTTTTATAGTATGGCAATTTTCTGTAGTCCTGGTTGATGATTGGGTAAGTGCATAATTGGTGCTATAGGCTTGTGGGACATAAATCACTTTAATTGGGACCTGATTCTAGGACCTGTCATGAGTTTATTCTTCCTTATTTAGAATTTTTACACATGAGACTTTGATATTTTATGTTTCATCCAGAAATATTTATCTCTTATTTATTTACTTGTTTATTTATTTTCTGTTTTTGATTTTCTTTCGACAATTGATTCATATACCTCATAACTCAGTCATGTATCCTGAGGTAATCTGCATGTTGGTCAACATCCTCTTTGGGGGGTGAGGGGATTGTATTGTTGTCATAAAATTCTAGATTTAGATTTTTTCTTATTTGAGAATAATTTTAGGATAAGAAATTTGTTACCACATTGAATCTTCTCCTGTAAACACAGCTCTATGGAGGGTGGGTGAGAGTGAGGCAGGAGGATTTTGCCCACGTGTTCTTTACTTAGGCTTTCTAATTTTGTTTCTTTCATTTCTTCTATTTTTTCTATTTCAAGTGATTATTAATAAATCTTATAAAATGTAATACTTGGAGTTATTGGATATTAATTTAAATTTTACACTCCCTTTGATCCCTTCCTTTATAATTTTGCCACACTTACGTTAGATGTTTTAAGGTGTAGACATTATTTCCTTTTACATTCTTATAGTTATTATAATTATGTCTATACATATAGACATAGAAAATTTTCTTTCTGTATATTATGTGTTATATAGTTTTCTTGTTTCTGTTTACTTCACTCAACATCAATTTCATATAGATTTTCTCATGTTTCTCTGTAATCACATTAAAAATTTTATTATGATACAATAATCTACTTTTATCCATGAAATAAAAATCATTTAGTCATTTTCCATTTGAAGAATATCTAATTCCCACCCCCCACCCAATCCTTTGTTCTCACAAAAAGTGTTGCTATAAAGTAGTGGTTAGGAACTAGGAGTCAGGATAGAGGTTTGGGAATGCTATGCTATGGCTAATTAAGCTAAGGTGATCTAAATTTATAGATAATTGGTTGATAACTGGCTGGAGATTCTTCTTCCTCACACAATCCCCAGTCTTACCTAGCCGTGGTGCAAACCAAAGGACAGGGAAGGATAATGATGTTCTTCTTAGCAGCTTTATGTTGTTCTCTCTCAGCTCTATTAGTATCAGGAGAAATGAACTTCCTAATGGCACTCAGGTATGGATACAGGTCTGTGGACTTCCCTCCCATACACTACCCTCCTCCCAGAATTCCCTTCTCTAATTGAGACCCTGGGTGGTGCAGTCCAAGGGTATTTATAGAGGTGGTCCCAACTGTCTCTTGGCCTTGGCTCATGCTGCCTGGGTAAATTCTAAGTTCTTTAACTGACAATCCTATCACTCAATATTTACTTATTGACAAGGACTTACTTAGAAAATCTTAGACAGGAAGCATAGATACTTATTTGTTATTATTATTACTATATATAAATGTAGTTTATTTTTGAGGGTTTATTTTGTACCATACAGCTTTGTTTAAACAATTACTTGTTTCAATAAGTATCTATGCTTCCTGTCTAAGATTTTCTAAGTAAGTCCTTGTCAATAAGTAAATATTGTTTTCTCTCTCCTTTAGTTATCTTTTTTGCCTTTAATTTTTTTATCAGTACTGGTAGCATTTCTAGATCTCTATGAAATAATAGTGGATAGAGTGGACAATATTGTTTTACTCCTGTATTGTTCAAGAAACTACTATGTATGATTCTCTACTTTCATTTTAGATAAATATTTTCAACAATTTTAAGAAATATTCCTCCATGTCTATATTTTGTAGGACACTTATCATAAATGAGTATTATGTTTTATTAAATGATTTTTCAATTTCTGGTTTTGAATAGTGTGAATATAATCAATTATGCTTATGGTTCTTCTTTGTCAATCCATTCTTGCATCCATAGTATCAATCCAGTTTGACCATGATAAATGATCAGATCTGTATTTGTCTCATAAAATAAAGATTTGTTATTCACAAAAGGAACTTGTCAGAATGCCTTCTCAACTTTTGAGTATAATTTATGTAGTATTGCTATTAATTCCTTAAAATTTTGATAGAATTCTGTGAATCCTTCAGAGCTGAGTCACCTTTCACCTTTGTTAATTCTACTATTCATTCTGTTTTCTTTTTTTTAATGTCAGATTATTTAATGTCTTTACTTTATCTTTTTTTGGGTAGTTTCTATCTTTGAAGGTATTCCTTTATATATTTTCTGTATTGGTCTTTTTTTAGCATATAATTGTAATATAGTAATTTTAGATAATTCTTTTCATCCTTTCTGAATGTTATAATTTCACCTAGTTCATAATATAATTTGTTAATTTGAATATCTGCCCTCTTCTTTTAAATTAGGCTAGTAAAAGGTTTTAGTTTTAATGATCATTTCAATATTTTTTCTAGTTTACCTCTTTCTCTTCTAATTTTCAATATTATATCCTTTGTTTTTATTTTAGGTTTATTTGTAGGCTTTTTACTTTAAATACCTATTGAGTTCATCAGTCATTTCTTTTTCTGTTTTGTTAATTTATCTTTGTAGAGATGTGCTTTTTCCTCAGAGGACTATTTTAGCCGCATTCCAGAAATCTTGATTTTTTTTATCATTTTATTTCATGTAATTATTGTTTCTGTAAATTGTTCTTTTTTCCACTCTTTATTAAGGATTTTATTGCTAAATCCCTACTTGTATCTGTGTTTTGTAAAGTATATTTCATTTCAAATTTCCACTTGTTTATGTTTGCTGAGTTAGTTCAGCAGTTCCTGAATTATTATTTATATTGGCTTATGGATTGTAAAAGAAGTTTATACTATTTCTATCTTTAAAAATATATTTGCAAAAATTGTAGTTTTCTTATTCTTAAAACATCACAATTCTTTTTACTCTAAATTTTCCATAAATTTTTCAATTTTATATCTTCTATTTAGTTCATTTTCTGTTAGATTTATAAAAGAACTAAGAGAGGAACATTCGAATTTCCTGTAATTATTGTATTACTGTCTAGGTCTTCTTGTAGTTGAGTTGCCCCTTCACCCCCCCCCCCACTTTATTAGTTAAGATGCTATGCCATTTCAGGAATGTAAATCTAAAACTTAATATTGTATATAGTTTTTTTCAATGCAATATAATATCCTGAATTTGTTCCTTTTTATTTTTATTGTTTTTGCTTTTTTTGATAACATGATTATAACTCCTCCTTTTACTTCTTATGTACTTATATACTTAATATATATAGAATTCTTCTTAGCTCCTTTTTTATTTTGTATGTATCTTTTTAAAAATATGTCTCTTGTAAGTAACAGTGGAATTTTGTTTTCTGTCACTGAAATAGTGAATAGAAATAGTGGGTACACTGAGATGTGTAGATGATACCTCAGTCTCCTTTTTGGTGTAGTAAAACAATCTATGTCTTATTACATTGGGTCAGCCGCAACCAAGTCTTCCAAGACAGTTGTTGAAAAATTGACCATTTTTTTATTGAGGATGCCCTAATCATTAATTTTCTCTCTTTCCCAACTATGACTAAGTCCTTTGCAAAGAAGATTCTTCTGTTTCTTGAGGCTCCCTAAAATCCTTCCTGTTTCTGGACAATTACCCCCAAATCCCTTTTTATTCTACCTGACACTATAAATCAGTGGTTCCCAAACTTTTTTGGCCTACTGCCCCCTTTCCAGAAAAAATATTAGCCCCCTGAAATTAATTTTTTAAAAATTTTAATAGCAATTAATAAGAAATATAAATCCACCTGTGGCCATCACCGCCTCCTTGGATCGCTGCAGCACCCACCAGGGGGCGGTGGTGTCCACTTTGGTAATCACTGCTATAAATCCTCCCTTTTTTGATTCATCAGGATGTGAGAGGTTCAGGATGAAAAAGATGAACTCTGGATGTTGGAATTCAACCCCAGCTGGGTTGGGTCTGAGGTTTGACCCTCATCTCTCTCACACCAACAACTACTTTTGGACCACCATGTTTTAGTCAGGGTTTGAGAGTCCGTAGGATATCCTTCAGGATTATTCTTATGGTGAGAAAAGGTACTCCAAGAGAAATCAAAAGGTTTCCTTTCTCCCACTCACAGGTTGGTAGAAACAGGATCAGCAGAGAAAACCTCCTTCTTCTCTCAGCTCCAAGACAGGAAGAGCTCTGTTGGTAGTTGCTCTTTCAAAATCTCTCCTCCCACATTCCAGAATCTCTGTCCTAGAGTTCCTGGCGTGTGGTCATGCTAGCCTCTTCAAACCCACTTTTACCTCTACTTAAATTCATTTATATTTCTATAATTTCTACCATAACAGTCACTCCTTTTCATTGTTTATTCACTCAAAATCAATGTTATGTGAATTTGGTTTATATTTTCCTTAATTTCTCTCTATTATTAAGAGGCTCATTTTTCTTTTGATAAAATGACTTGATTTTGTGTGTCAGCATTTTTTCTGAAAAAAATATATATGAAGTGAGTTTCAAGTATATTTTTCCAACTTAAATATGAAATTAAAAAAAATTAACAGAACAATTAGCAATTTAACCTGCTTCATACATACTTCTAAAGCTGATTAACTCTGGTTTATTAAACAAAGAATGGCAAGGATAACAGTAGTGGTTCATGACACAATAACAGTATTAGAAAATCCCTAAGAATACTCAGGGCTTCTTGTAGACCCCTGAGGTAGTCAACAGTCTTCAGCAGAAATTGATCTTTTAAATCTTGTGAGTTGGGGTGGCAGGCTGGGAGGGCAAACCCTGAGGAGGTGCTACACATAAAACCTCTTAATTGATTTTCATAATAACTCCATGATTCAGGTGCTTTAGGTATTATTTTTCACAATTTCTAGATAAGAAAATAGAAACTCAGGGAGTAAATAACTTGCTTATGTTTATACAGCACTGGAGCTGGTAGCCTCATGTGGCTTTCTCCCAACACCAGCAATCTTTCCACTGCACCACAATCCCTCCCAGTTTGAGTCACATTTTGCCACTTCTAAAATTTATTAACATCATCAGGTCCAGGTTTCTCCTCCCCCCCTTATTTTCAATATTCTGCATGTGTTTTACAATAGAAAACTGTTCATTTAAAAAAAATTCAAAGCATAATTAGACAGTGGGAAAAAAGATAAGAACACTTTTGTTTCTTTAATATTTTTTTAAATGTGTAATTGTTTAGTTCAAGCCAATAGAGGAGAAAATACCTAGACACTGATGACAAGATAGTCAATATTTGGGGACATGTGTTACATTTATTCTTTATTACATTTCAGCTCTTCTAGAGTAAGCATAGATTATCTTCTTTACATTAACAAAGAATTCTCTATGATATATGATTAATTCAATAAAATGAAAGATGGTATAAGAATCTGAATCCCAAACACATGATTTCTTTATGACTATATTTTTTACTCAAATCAAGATGCTGCTGTATTTCCTCCTATAGGAGTTGATCTAATGTAAGAAAAAGTAGACTTTAAGGACCAGAAAGGACTTTTAGAAAACTCCTAGTCAATTCCCCAATATCAAGAAGTCACAACCAAGACCTTCTTAAAATCCAAGTTTTCTATATATCCTCTCAAGAGGGAGTCACTTCAGGGTTTTTGTCAGTCATTGCAACTATATTTAAGATATTCTTTTATCTTATTTATCCAATTGATACTAGGTTTTGCCTGTAGTATGTGTGAGGGAATTTAGGGGAAAAAAGACAGGTTTGCAGCAAAGGGAAATGGAAATTAATGATGCTATGGGCACAGGGGTAAACCTGATTAGAATCTGCAAGGAGAGGTCTGGAGGTTCAAACTGCCAGGCTAGGGAGAACTGGTTCGAGGCTGTGAAGCTGAAGTCAGCCCTGAGATTTGTTTTCTGTCCTCCTGTGGATCTCTAACCCTTCCTAAACCATTCCTGAGATCTATTATTATCATCACCTGGAAGCTGCTGTATGATTTATCTCTGTTAACTTTGTAAAGAAGATCTAAACTGAGAAGAGAAGCTGATGGAACTGTCAAGGTTTCCGTAGAGGGGATTTCCTCTCTGAGGAGGACCAAATAACTTTGGACTCCTGTTATCCAAGCTACTCCATCTCTATTTCTAACAGACTTTGAAACCTGTGTGGGTTTAGTTAGAATTTAGATAGATAGCAAGGAGAGCAGAGAGAGCAGACCCAGCCTGGCCAGGCACAGAAAAGACTTTACTGAAAAGTCAGTTTGGGGGATCTCAAGGTAGACATTTTTAGTGACAGGGACACACCTAAAACCTACCCACTTAATTACCCTTCATGATATTTTGTTAAATAATCCCTCTTTTTTAACACGCAGTCAGATACAATCTATACTGGTCTAGGACTGAGAGCAATGCCATCTTTGCTTTTAGTTCTCGAAGGGACAGTTCTGTCAGGCTAGGTCTGTTAAATGCTAGCCACCCATTACAAATATAGTTACAGGGTCTCCCTTCCTTATAACAAGTGTAAGATGTTATAGATGTGAAATTGAAATCAAATACTATGTTTTTAAGAACATAGGAAGAATGTTGTGGTGTTTATAAGGCAAAGTGAAGGAAATATTGCTAGAAATATATTTTGGTAATATTTTATATTTTGGTTAAATCTGAATCTCTCTCTGTCTCTCTTTCTCTCTCTCTTACACACACACACACACACACACACACACACACACACACACACACACACACAAAGCAACAACAAAACAACCATACATTAAAGAAAAATCATACCAAACCAACTTCATTTTTCTTTCTGATAGTGTTGTTAGATGAGTGAGAGACAATATGTTATAGATGATGGAATTCTGGGTTAGGATCAGGAAGATCTGCACTTAAGTTTAGCCTATAATACTTACTAACTCTATGATAAACAGGGAAGCCTACTAGTCTCCTTGAGTCCCACACAACTGTTTAAGATATATCTACCACATTATAGACGGGGCTATTATCTGCTTTAGGGGAGGTTGATCCATGTGCCAAATGAGTAGCATTGGATTACTCCAAGGAAGGAGGAATCACAGTGGCCAGATAAGGCTATAAGAGGTGGGATTTGAGTTGACTTTTGAAGCATAAGTGAAGATAGTAAAAAGGACATTGCAAGAGAAAGAAATTATGGGAGTAAAGAAATAGAAAATGTGCAAGGTCTTTTAGATAAGTAATGGCTGGTCTGTTTACCTGGAGTAAAGAGTTTATGTGTATAAATGGAGGAAGATTCCTTTGGAAAAGGAAAGCTTTGAATAAGCATAAGTGTATATTGCTGAAGTACTTGACAGTAGAATGGTATTTGAGGTTTTTCATCATTGTGATCATTCACCATTTACAAAATTTCATCATTTTCGTTATTCTATCTACATTGGAGCCTTGCGGTCATTTTAAGAGTTAGAGCAGCTGAAGAATCATGTTGGCAAACAGGATAGCCTGCTAGCTCATTGACATTTCAAATTATAGTCTATAATAGGTGCTGTTGTTCAGTCATTTTTCAAAGATGTCTCATTCTTAGTGACCATGTTTGGGGTTTTCTTGGTAAGGATGCTGGAATGATTTATCATTTCCTTCTCTAGTTCATTTTGCAGATGAGGAAACTGAGGCAAATGGGGTTAAGTGACTTACCTAGGGCAACACAGTTAGTAAGTGTCAGAGGCCAGATTTGAACTCCAGAAGATGAGTTTCCTTGACTCCATGCCCAGTGCTCTATCCACTGCGTCCGGCAGATAGCTATATAGTAGCAACACTCTAAAGGAGTATTAGAAACCTGGCTTGATTCTCACAATTGAAGCAAACAGTTAGCAAGGTTTCATCTCCAGTTGGTGTTCATTGCAAAATCCATTGATCCTCTGGCTCTCTCTCCTATTTCTCCTTCTTTTCTTTATCAGTTTTAATTTTTTTTTCTCTTCTCTGTCTTTTCCTTCTCTGGTACTCCCTATTTCTCCATATCACTTTGTTTTAAACGTATGACTTCTTTGCTGCTGTTTCCCCTACCTCAGCAATCATTTTCTTCCTTCTCTTCCATTCCCTCTTATTTCTCTTTATGATAATCAGCCAAAATATATTTCTAGAATTTAATGTTTATTCAATTAAAATTGATGTATAGGCCTGTTTTAAATTTTTAAAGCAAGGCAGTTCAATTATTTTGGGCTTTCTTTCTAATTTAGAAAGTTAGTTAGATCAAAATATTGATAAATATTTATTAAATGCTTATTTATGTGCAAAGCACAAAAATCCAAAACAAGTTGATTTTTTTATATAATCTCTCAAATGATCTTTTTTTCCTATAAGTCAGTCCATTCCTGGGTAGAAAAACTGGCTCTCCATTTTTGACAGATGGGATAAGAATGTCCTGCAGGGCAAATATGACCAGGCTGTTCTCAAAGCATTTTGTACCTCTTTCTTGTAAGGAGAGAGTATAATGTCCCAGTGCCTCTAGGAACCCTGCCTAATGCCTTAACATCATGGAAATTTGCCTACTTGGTAGAGATATATACCATGATCTAGATAGCATATAGCAATATCTTTATGAAATATTATTTTGATATTCCTGGGAATATTCTTAGAAGAGTTCTTTTGGTAAATTCTTTAACTAGAAACATCTCTTTATTTATCTTTTTTTCCTTTTAAAAATTCTTTGACTTCACAGTAAAAAGATTGATTTAGAACAAAACTTCACAAGATGTCAGAAAATGATGATTAAAATTATATTAATGTGTAATCTTGAAAAAAATTTTTTTAATTTAAAGCAACTTGCCAAATTTCACAGAGTACTATTTGGGTTTAACTTGCTCCTGCTAGAATCCAATAATCTCTCACTTTTAATCCATTTCACCATATTTTCCATCATTTATATATACATATATATATATTTATTCCTTGCATTTTTCTCAAAACCTAGAAACTGCTTGCCTCAAGAAAAGAATGAAAAATAATGGCAACAAAACCAAAAACCTTTCTATTTCACGAAGAGCAGCTCTCCTCTGCCAGTCAATAGAATTTTATTGACAACCAAAACGAACATCACCATACAGTGTGCTTCAATGTGGCTGTCACTATGGAATCTCCATTCCCTTCTTCTCACAGTACTTTCACAGAGGGATTTTCTTATGAATTTGTCCTATCTCTGGTGGTGAATTTCCTTAAACTTTCAATTTTCCATGTGTGGAGAGTACCATTTCATTAGTTACCTCACTGTGACTTCTGGCATGTTGAGGTTCATGATGGAAGTTAGTGGATAGTTTTAAAGGAATATACTTAGTGGATCAAGGAAAATACTACTCCACCCCGAATGAAGCCACAGAACAGACTGTGTGTGATATTGAATAGCCAGAGATGTATGGGGATGCTTTGCTGCAGACAGAAAGTGATAAATCTCTTTTATGAGGCAGCCAAATTACTTTTTATCAAGAATGTGTTGTCTTCTCAGTGACGAATGGTTCTGTAATTGATTAAGATGAAGAACTGCTATTATGTACCTTGGAAGTAATAAAAAATGAATCATGTTGTCCAAAGAAGAGAGACAAGGTTACAAGGAGCAAAATGTTGAGCAAAGTGACACTTGTTTTGACATATGTCAAAATAAAGAAATTAAGTGAATTCAGTTGGTCTGGGATAGAATGGCAAGGGGCCTGGATAAGCAAGCGAAGATAGTGGGAATTTTTGAAATGCTGTATCGTATGACTTGTGCGCCAGCTGGAATTATGTAGTGTGAGCAGATTTTATAAGCACCCAACTGAAAGAGTTTTAATGGAAAAGATAGGTGACCTCAGATCTCATCTGTTATTTTAACAAGGAAATATTTAAACTGTTGACAGAATCATGACATGAATACAGGAGGATGATTCAAAAGACAAGGCTGACAGGCAGTCCTTTCCACCCAGATTCCAGTTTTAGTTGCTGATTGCTAAGCTTGTTACTATTGGTAGTTCTTCCATTCATGTTTTTGTGTTGTAGGATCACTTTGCTCCTAAGATGATCACTGGGGGAGAAAGCACTTCTATATGAATCTGTTTATATATCATGTTAAAAATACTCTAATTTCTAATATTAACATTTTCCCCATAATCAAACTTGACTTCAGGATGGGATAAAAAGTGTAAGTAGTCAACTACATCTCTCATTTATGAAGTTTTGTGGAAGAATTATGTTAAAAATGCTATAATTTCTAATATTAAAATATTCCCAATAATCAAATGACTTCAGGATGAGATAAAAAATGAAGTAGTCAATCACATCTCTCAATTATTAAGTTTTGTGGAAGAATCCCTAATATCACACAGAGAACTTGATGAAATCAAGAATCTTTGAGTTGGAAGGTAATTCAGAAGTCATAAAATGCAGGGATTCCATGTATAATATATCTAAGAAGAAGTCATCCAACTACTGGTTGAAGAATTTCAATTAATAATTGTTTGTTGATCTTCAGTGATGTATAGAACTACTTCATGAGACCTCACTCCATTTTTAAACAATTTTACCTTTTAAATGAGCCAAAATCTTCCTTCTTTCACATATCTATAGGTACTCATTTGCCCATTTGGGGATACAACAGAATCATTTTAGATATATCTTCCAAATTGTATTCTTTCTAACATTTAAAGATGACTGTGACAGCTTTCTACAGGTTTCTCTATCACTTTCCAGTTGAAATACTGCCTCCTTCTTCAGTTCTTCAGACCTTAAAAGTTATTTTTCCCCTTTTATTTGCTTCTCTACTATGGAATCCTTGTAACAAGCAAAAACATTGAAGTAAAAGAAACCAACACAGCAATTATGGTGAGCCAATTCACATAACATATCTATAGTCCCCTATTTCCCCTTTGAGAGGAGGTCTCCAAGATCAAGATGTTAAAAAATTTTTGAATTAATCAGAGCTGAACTATATTAATATTAATACCAGTTGCATTATTGTAGTGATTGTATATATTATTCTCTTGGTTTGGCTTTTTCTCTATATCATGTCATAAATCTCCTTACATTTCTATCACATTTGTTATGTATTATGGTGTTGTAATATTTCATGACATTCATATAGTACAATCTGTCTAATCATTCCCCAATTAGTGAGCATAAATTTTATTTCCAGTTCTTTTGCTATCTCCCATCTAACTGTTCCATGATGCTAAAGTAATATTCCTAAAAGACAGCTTTGATTGTATCACTTCCTTCAACAAGCTTCAGTGGCATTCAATTTCCTCTAGTATCAAATGCCTATTTTTTTCTTTATTAGATCAAATGCTAACTTCCCTGGCATTTAAAGCCCTTCACTATCTGGCTCCAGTTTAGCTTTGCAAACTTATTATGCATTAATCTCTTTTACTTGTTCTTAATTGTATTTCATTAAACATGATGTCTCATGTACCATATTCATGCCTTTGTATATTTTTTCCAATGTCTTGGAATCATGAATTCATTATTAAGTAACAAATCAGTGCTATGTACTATGCTACTTTTTTAGGATATAAACTCACATAAATTAAAAAGTAAAAGCTATTGAAAACTTGCATTCACACAGAGGTAACTTTCTAACAGAACTCATGTGGCTATGTGAGTGCAGAGAAGGTGACAGATACAAGAAATATGTAGAGGAAGATTCAATAAGACTTGGTAACAAATCTGATATATCTATATCTATATATACATATATGTATATATATATATATATATATATATATGAGAGAAGAGTCAAAGGTGATACCAATAATGAAAGATGACCAAAAAGATAGTGGTAGCCTCATTTTAAAATAGGGATACTAAGGAGAGATGGATTTATTGGAGTAAAGGTTATCTATTGTATTTTGGACATGTTGAGTTTAAGATTCTTATTGATGAGAGTTGAATGAATTCCCAATGAATACACAACCTAAATGCAAGCTATATAGAGAGACAGAAAAAAATGGAAAGAGATATTGGGGGAAAAAAGCTCCTTTCACAAGCATTTTTAAATATAATGAAAATATGGTTTCAGATGGAAAGAACTAAGCTAGATATCATAGACATGTTATTTAAAATTTTTGTTTATTACATTTCTGTTATTTTGAATTCCAGGCTGTCTCCCTTTTTCCTTCCCAATCCACATTAAAGAAGTTCAACATTACACACACACACACACACACACACACACACACACACACACACACAAAACTACCTATACATTTTAAAAAGTGGTTAAATTCTAGGCAAATCAAGAACCAAATAATATCATAAAGAATTAATTTGACTGTTCAGACATTTTTAGGTGTGTGACCTTGGGCAGATCACTGAACCCCAACTCCCTAATCTTTAACTCTTCTGCCTTGGAACTGATACTTAGTATTCATTCTTAGATAGAAAATAAGGATTTAAACAATTGTAACTGATTACATTTTAATAGGGAGAAAATAAAACCTTTTTTTTTAAAAAATTAACCTTATTTATCTCTATGTTGGTTCTCTGTGTCCAATTTGACTATCAGCTCATCAGAGCTAAAATAAGCATTTAGAATAAATAATAAGAAAGAAGAATAATGAGGAAAACTATATGGAATATTTTAATCTTGAATTATTTAAATTGATTATTGAAGTAAACAAATATTTATTAACTATCTACTATGTGCTGTCCACTGTGATAAGCACTGGTGATACTAAGAAAGGCAAAAATCAATACTTCTCAAGAAGTTAATTTTAATGGGGGAACAACATACAGAGGAAACATATATATATATATATATNTTGGAACTGATACTTAGTATTCATTCTTAGATAGAAAATAAGGATTTAAACAATTGTAACTGATTACATTTTAATAGGGAGAAAATAAAACCTTTTTTTTTAAAAAATTAACCTTATTTATCTCTATGTTGGTTCTCTGTGTCCAATTTGACTATCAGCTCATCAGAGCTAAAATAAGCATTTAGAATAAATAATAAGAAAGAAGAATAATGAGGAAAACTATATGGAATATTTTAATCTTGAATTATTTAAATTGATTATTGAAGTAAACAAATATTTATTAACTATCTACTATGTGCTGTCCACTGTGATAAGCACTGGTGATACTAAGAAAGGCAAAAATCAATACTTCTCAAGAAGTTAATTTTAATGGGGGAACAACATACAGAGGAAACATATACATATATATATATATATATATATATATGTTGATAAACCATATTCAGGATCCACAAAAGATAAACTTAGAAAGAAGGTGCTAAGATTATACTAAAAATGAAGATAAAAATAAAAAAAGCAAAGTGATCATTAGAAATAATATCATTGGAAGCTAAATAAATTAAATGAATAACCAAAACTAGAAAACCAAAAGATCCCAGAAAGATCCTTAGTCAGAAAACTGTGCTTGCCAAATGGAGAGATATGACTGCCAAAGGCAACACTAAGCAAAAATGTAAACACACATGTAAAATCTTATGAAAAAAATGACAGATAACTGAACAAAAATGTCTCATAGAGCAAAGAGAAATAGAAAAGGGTTTAAAGAAAGCTTGTCAAGATATACAACTAAGCAAAGTCCTACTTCAGTCACTTACACTTAATATCAATCAATATCTAACATGAATGCCCATATAATCATCCCTGTGATGAGTTATGGACCTCCCCTTAATTCTCTGGACTGGGTGGGTGGTCCATATTCATTCAAACCTACTCTCACATCAGCAAGTCTACACATTTCAGAGAAGGAATTGCTGGTTACCCCATAAACAGGTAACCCTGTTTGTTGATAGAATATACTCCCCTATTCCTCACTATGGTCACAAAGTTCCTGCCACCCCCCATGTGTTTTCATTTATATAAACCTGAAATGCACAATGTTGACAATTTAGAACTTTAAGATATTCATTTTCTTAGTAATAAAGGAAAAGAAAAAAATTAACACCACCAAAATTACCCACAAGTTAAAAATTCCACAGTAACAAATATATCACAATTCACACCAGAACTTAGGTCATATTCTCCCATTAATTCACTCAGTATCTGTGGGGGAGAGTGGGCACACACTTACAGAAACTGAGCAGGGAAGAATATGAGAGAGGAAAACAGGTTCTCAGGGTAACTCATCACTGGACTGCAGGCTATTAGTCTATTTGGAAGCATCTGAATCATACAGTACTATTTCACTGCTAACTGCTTCCCTTCTGATTCTCATCACTCTTCAGATGGGCAGATCTTTAAGTATTTAAGGGAAAAAACATTTACAAGCTCTCGCAACTTAAAATTTAACCCATTCAACTTGAAATTAAATGGGCCAGCTAGGTGGTGCAGTGGATAGAGCACTGCATCTAGACACAGGAAGAACTGAGTTCAAATCCAGCCTCAGATACTTATTAGCTGTGTGACTTTGGACAAGTTGATTAACCCTTTTGGCCTCAGTTTCCTCATCTGTAAAATGAGCTGGAGAGGGAACTGGCAAAGCAATTCAGTATCTTTGCCAAGAAAACCCTAAATGGGTCTATGAAGAATCAGTCAAGTCTTAAAACAACTGAACCACTACCAGTATTGTTTTTTGCTAGCAATTATTTTTAAGCCAGAAAACTTTAAAACTTATCCAGCTGGCTCTCCCTGATCAAGGCATAGGAGCACAGCTAACCATTCATCAGCATGCTTAATTGTCCAATTAGCTGTCAGCTTCCCTTCCTATGCAACCAAATATCTACAAATCTATATTTCCTTTGTTGCTTTTCCCTTTAGAATTTATGAGAGTAGCAGAAAGCAATATATATATATATATATACATATATATTTCTGAGGGATTTTGTCTCTTTCAAACTCTAGTTAAATTAAAGAACTGAAGTTCTCTTCCAATGAGTTCTGGCCTTTTTCTTCAGCCAATCAGCAGCTGAAGTCTCTTTGTGAGTTGGCTGTTTCTTTTTCTGGTTTCTTCACTCATCTAAGAAAAATCTGTCATTTCAACCTCTGCTGATCCTTTTTTTCTATTGCCCAATCTTGATAACTCCTGCCAGACTTCTTCAACCTTTTCATCACTAATGCATATTTGAAAACAAAGAAATGAATTTATCTAAGTCAGTAATGGAACAAAAATCAAAGAAACTATACATATGGGAATGTATAATAGATAATACAGATTGAAAGAGCTTTCCCATTGGGAATGAGATAACTTAGTGAGAGAGAAAGAGGGAGAGGGAGAGAGAGAGAGAGAGACAGAGAAAGAGACAGAGACAGAGACAGAGAGACAGAGAGAGATTGATTCAGATTTAACCCGAGGGAAATTTCCCCAAACTTTAGTGTTCAAAGCTGGGAATAGGGAGGCAGCTAGTTCATTGACTTCTTCCCAAATTATTTTTTTCTTTAATTACCTGAATTGGAATTGACATTGCTCATCTTCCCTTTTAAGGTGAAAGCTAGAAGAGACTAAATAGACATCATCTCTCTTCACTCTTTTTTTTTTTCTCCACCTCTACTGTGTCTCTCATGCAGAGATGTGGCACTGATTTCCACCAGTGAGGAGAGTGTTCCATATCAGCAGGTGCTGGAGTTCAGGTCTCTTGCTAAGATCAACTGGGACAATTCCAAAATATGTAACTATGCAGCATAAATACAAATGTTGGCTTTAAAACAACAATGAAACACTTTTAATAGCTTAAATCAGTCTCCTGGTACTCAATGACTCATCTTTTACAAATTTAATAAAAACTCACAAAATATCCCCTATGAAATTAACAGTACTTATTTAATTATCCCTTAGTCTCAAAGTATTTATGTGCTTATATTTTTTGGAGTTTTAACTTAATTCTTAAAATTTATTTGCATATGAGCTAAGGGACAGCAATGACCTGTAGCTCCAGTTAGCCAGCTGTTCCTAAAAGGCCCTCTTTCACAAATTACGTCCTTGAATACTATTTCATCACTTGTATTTTATCAGTTTTTATTAAAGAAAAGTTATTTATCTGCTTCTTTAAAATATCCAAGTGCTCATATACAAAAGAGGTATCACCTAAGATTATTTAAAATTATTTATTAAAAAATTTCCCCCAGATTACATTGGTTCAATTTTCAATGATCATTTTCTGATATTTTTTATTCATGTTCTCTCCCTCCCTCCTACTCTTCCCTCTTCCCTAAGATGGAATGTTGTATAATATAGATTGTACACTTTATTATATATTTCCAAGATCATCATGTTGTGCAAGAAGATACATATCACTTACATTAGAGAAAAATTTATGGAGGAAACAAGGTGAAGAATAGCATAGTCTTGATCTATATCCAGATTCTATTTCCTTCTAAGGAAATAAGCTTAAATATTGTTCAAAAATAAGATTTAGGGAGGTGGTAGGGTAGGGGATTCTTAGTCAGGACCAATAAACAATTAAAGGCATATAACAAGAGAAATGATCATTCCTGGTATGTGTGTTGCTTTGTGAAAAACTGGGGTAAGGAGAAAGAATGGTATAGAAAGATGGTAGAAAAGAAGCAATATTATTCTATTTTTCATAAATACCTATTTATCCATTAAAGTCCAACATAAATTGCACATCTTTAGGGAAGTCTTTCATGACCTTATATAATTTCTAACCAGTTAGGGACAATCCTAAATTGAAAATTTTAATAATTTTGAAAAACCATTTTGCTTGAGCAAAAGTAATTTAGCTAGCGCTAAATCTTTTAAAATTTGATATTGAAGTCATATTGCTAGTCATAAACACATATATAACCATTAGTCATTCACGGATGAGTAAAATCAAATGAGATGAACCATTTTCAAAAGTTTAATTATCAATAATAAATATGATAGATTTCTTTAAAACCAATAATATTTAGAGAATCACAAACTAAAACAGATATTTCTTCATCTCAAATACAATAAATTGGCAAAGATGACCAGAGGTAAAAATATCCAGAGTGAAAAAGACTGAGACTAATAGAAATAACACTGTAAGTGGAGGTTTGAACTGGTCTAAAAATGCTGAAAATAAGTTGAAGTGTGAGAAAATGTTCTCTTGACTTCATAGTCTTTGACTTAAAATTGCCACTAGTAGGTATATCACCAAAGATCATCAAAGAACGGTATTAAAGTCTCATAAGATATAGCATGTGTGTGTGTGTGTGTGTGTGTATGAATGTGTGTGCGCATGTTTGTGTAGCAAGAAACTAGCATCTGTGAGTATATCAATTAATAAACAGCTGAACAAATTACGCCATATCAATTATTGCACTATGAGAAATGATGAATATAAGTAATTCAAGACAATCCAAGATAATGAATTGATATTGATTAAAATAATCAGAACATAGAGAATTCTATTCATGTCTGCAAAAAATGTAAATAAAAAAACACTGAAATGAAACTCAACCCTGAGTGACTAGATTTGGCCAAAGGAAATAGATGAGAAACTATCTCTATTCTTTTATTAGAGAATGGCAGAATGTAAGGGTGGAATTTTGCCTACATGCTCAGCTATGGTCAATGTGCAGGTTGGTTTTGCTTAGTTGCTTTTCTTTATTTTTGTGATGAAAGTCTTGTATGTAAAGTAGTGTGGAATAGGGTGAGGTAGAAGATACAAGTTGGCTAGAGTTATTGCAAAATGACTGTGAAGTAAAAATAAAAGGTATTACCATTTCTAGTAATCTTGAAAGATATTACTATTTAACACACAAAAAAACCAACATTGGACACTATACGACATTATATAGCCAAAAGACGGTGTGAAGACAACTAGTACATTAGTAAAGATGGAAACAAAGGACAGATTGGTAAGGAAAGGAGTTTGTAGATTTTTGGACAGTTAATTGAAAAGACCTTTTCAAAAAAACACACCTTTAAAGTTTTATTCCATAAAGAAAATACTGTGTAGTTTGATTACTTAGCCACCTGAATACCATATTTAGAATCCTACCAGAAATCTGACACCATTTTAACAAAATTCATTTATTTATCCTTTCAGTATATGTATATAATCAAAATCATTTCACTATATCTTGTATTATTTTGTTTTCCCAAGATTTTAGGATTAAACTACATTTTTGTGTGGGCTTAATTGAAACATCCAAGGCTAGGAACTTTGGGAAGCAAAAGTATGGGTTATATAACAAAATAATCTAAATTCAACCCCTATTGACATTCGTGTCATTTGAAACAATATGATCTGAAAATATTGTTTAATTAAGGATCAAAAGAAAGCAAGTATGGGAATCTCTGGTATTTTTAGGATAAGATAAAAATGATTGGGAAGAAATGTCATTACAAGGAGAAGTTATGAAGTAAATTACCAAATACCAATTGAACATTTAAAATGTATTTGTTTTAAGGAGAAAGTGTGAAAAAATCTAGAACTATTACTGAAATTATTCCAGTTAGCTGAATAATGAAAATTTATATTTTTATAGATTTTAATCTCATTACACACTAAATAAAAGAAGAAAATCTTGGTTCTTAAATTTGAAAGGGAACCAGTATTTACTAATGCCTCACAGGGATGCATAACCCTAGATTAGGCACAAAATAAATTCTCTTCCCCTCAACAATTCTTTACCTTGTAAATTAAGCTGAGTTAGTAAAATAAAGCCATGATTTAATTGATTCCCTGAGAAATATGAAGGATAACTTGTCTAACATTCACCATACTTATCTTTCACATAAGACCTCAAAAGTAAGGCAGACAGAATTTTTTACTCCTTCAAAGAAAGATCAAGAAAAAAAGAGAAAACACACATTAGAAGTCTGCTTTTAATCATCTAAAGATATCAACAAGTAATTTAATATGAAACAAAAAAACTACATCTTGGATAACTTGAAGTCTTAATATTGAACTTGGATGTCAGTTTAAAGCACTATTTGATATTTAACAAAAATCTGTTCAGTCGCAAATGTAAACCTTTCTATCAATTTTCAAACATCAAAAAAACTGAATGCTATTTTTATTAGTCTTTTATTGAACATTCCCCTGCATGCATTATAATTAAAGAGCATAACACTAGAATTACTATAGAGAACTGAACTATAACTTATTTAAGTCCCTTTTCCCTCTTTTCTTTCTTTAGAAATGATCCTTTGACAGTTAGTCCTGGTCAAAAATGTAAAACCAAAGGAGTTCATAATTATGTCTGATGTTAGCTCAGTCAGATAGTGAACAATAGAGCTCCTTAATTTTTTAAAATTGTATTTTTTTTCTGATTGTACCCAGAAACAATTTTTAATGTTAATATTCTGACTTCTTGAGATACAAATTCCCTCTTGTCCATCTTTCCCTTCCTCCTCCCCAAAGTAACAAGGAATATGATATGTTAATGTAAGGGAGAAAAAGGGGTTTTGGGGTTAAATATATTAAAAGGTGATTGCCAGGGGAAATCTCCCCAATTTAGGAATAAGCTCAAGTCAAAATTGACTTTATGGAAGTTTATTTACAATTGAGAAGAGAGAGGAAATAAGGAAATAAGAATCTAACACAATAGGTAAATTACTGAGATCCTCTAATTAATCTAGGTAGATCTAATTAACCCTCAGCTGAGAGTCAGAGAGTCAGAGGGCCAGAGGCCCTTCATTCACAGAGTCTATTAAAAGAAGTTCCTTAAGAGAAGTTCAGGAAGATTCAGTCAGTCTTTAAACTCACCAAGGTTTTAGTGTTCCAGCCAGCATTCCTCCATGGACCAGAAGAACTCCTTCATCAGCCACCCTCTTCACCAGCCACCCCCCTCCAGCAGAAGACCTTCTCCTTTTAAAGGGGTCACTCATGCATCACTTCCTGTGCCTCCCTCCTACTTTGCGTGTCCAATCACTATAGATGCTTCTGGTAGGACTGCCTAGGGGGCAGTCAGTTGACTCTGATTGTCACCCACTCTAGCACAGGTGGGTTACGAATTGGAGGTGCTCTCACCTTTGATGATTAAATCTAAAGATGGGCAGTGTAGATTTAATCTAATTATCACATTATACATGTGCTATCATGAAACACGTATTTTCCCTATTCATCATGATGTGAAAGAAGACACATATTTCATATTCAAGAAAAATACTTATTAAAGAAATAAAGTGAAAAATGAAATGCTTTCAGGCACCTTCATTTCCTTCTATGGTACTGGGTAGCCTTTTCCATTCTGAATCACTTGGGGTTGTCTTTGAAACTTTCATTGCTAATAATAGTTAAGTTATTCACAGTTGATCATCATTCAATATCGATGTCTCTGTGTACAATATTCCCTTGTTCATTTCACTTTATATCAGTTCATATATCTTTCCAAGGTTTTCTGAAATTGTCCTGTTTGTTATTTCTTATGGCACAATAGTATTCCATTACAATCACATACCACAAATTCTTTAGCCATTCCCTAATTAATGGGCATCCCTCAGTTTCCATTTTTCTTGCTACCAAAAAAGGAGCTGCTATAAATATTTTTGTATAAATAGATTTTGTCTCATCTTCGATGACTTTGGGATATAGACTTACTAGTGGTATTGTTGGGTCATATTAACTTGTCTGATGGGTGTTATATGGTACTTCAGAGTTGTTTTAATTTGCATTTCTTTAACCAAAAGTGATTTGGAGCATTTTTTTTTCATATAACTATAGATAGCTTTAATTTCTTCTTCTGAGAAGTGCTTGTTCATATTCATATTCTTTCACCATTTATCAACTGGGACATAACTTATAGTCTTATAAATTTGACTTAGTTCTCTATATATTTGAGAAATAAGCCTTTTTCTGGGGCAGAGTTGCCTTATTTGTAAAACTTTCTATTTGAACTAGGGTGACTCCCTAGTTTGCGTAGTTTTAATCTAAATAAAAACACTTGCCCATAGGCTTTCTGGAGCCTCCACATAGGTTAAAATAGTGATTTTAAGTTTTCTAGGTAGCATTTCAGGGATTTTATTTTGACTTTTCTCTACTATTAAAAGTGTGAGTTGCTCCATTTAATCTTACCCTTCCTGCCCACTATAATTGTTAATGAATTTTCTTTTATTTTGTGCAAATATATTGTTTCTTATTCTGGGATCTTGTAATTTCAAACCAGGCCCTCATGGGTAAGCTTGGCTCTCCATGTAATTTACATTTTCATGAGGAAATTTGGAAAACTTTAATAGTTTCTAACATTCATATTTTATAGGAAATATATTCTGAAGGCCTTACTAATGTCACTCAAACAATACCCCATAGAGAGTAGCTGTCATTGTTTTTTTTTTCCCTTTGTATAGTTGTATAGTTTTTTTTTCTTATCATGGGTTTATGGATTTTTGCTGACAATTCAAAGAATTATAGAATTTGATCACTGGAATGACTTCAGTATTTATATAGTTTATCTACTTACTGTGGCATAATTGTTAAATGGTCATTGGTCTTTGATGATGGCCCCAGACTGATGAACTGGGGGCAACATAAATAACTTTGTTTATTGTATATTTTACTTAACCAGCACACATAGTAATAAGAATACTATACAAAACCTATTTGTTCCATTATAAACTGACACCTAAAGACTCCAGATCTTGAACTTTAAAAGAACTAAAACAAAATGACTACCATTTACTGAAAAAAACTTAACAAGTATAATTCTCCCAGTTCTTCCTTAGAGTTACTAATTTATTTATTCTATGTGCTGTGATTCCTAAAGGCAAAAATTATAATGCTAGAATAGAAATAAATTGTAACCACTTTCCTACTGGCATGCCAACTTTGGACATATGGAGCAATTCTTCAACTTCCATTCAAATGATATGTTTCCACAGTTCAGCTGGGAATCATCCTTGGAATTTCTTTGTGTACCTTATGTTATTAAACCATGAATGTGAACATTCAATGCACATATTCCATAAGCAAAGAAAAATGAATAAGTTAAAATGAACTTCCAACTAATTCTGCTTCATCTTTTTTCTTCTTGTTACTAGTAATGGGCATAGAAATAATGGGAATGGAGATGGAGAGAAATATAAATTATAAGATAGTTCTTTAGTGTAAAATTTTTTGTGCATTTTTCTTTGACTATAAAATTCTATTAATTTCACAAAATTTATGAATATTTTTATTTATATTCATAATTTTGATGAATAATCATTGCTAATGATTTCATTCCTTTCTGATTATTTGCTGTTTTTTATAAGTCACTACATGGGTGCTAATTTTTGCTATCAGTTGTAACTACTATTTGGCTCAGTTACTACAGTTTTCTTGTATTGCTTTTGATGTAGTTGGATGTTCCTATATGGTCTGTTTTCTTAGACACCTTAGGTTTTTTTAGAATACTGTTGGCTTTCTTCTTTTAAGATATTTTATTGATGCATTTTTGTACTCCAATCCTTTCTTCTTCCTTTCTTTATTCACCACCTTGGAACTCTTACTTATAGCCAAAAGAAGCACTTGAATAAAAACCAACATACATAGCTACCCATCTGACAGGATATTCCATATCTGAATTATTCCCTCCCCTACCACATTTCCCCTAAGAGGAGGTAGAGCTGTGATGCATTAAGCACCTATCATATATATATATAAGTTCCTATGCTAAGTATCTGGGGATACAGATAAAACAATTATAAATTCATTATAGTTCTAATAAGTATTAGTGTTTTGTTTCATTTTATTGTAGTTGTTTATTATATTCTCTTGGCTCCACATTATTCCACTCTGCTTTGAATTATTGCAATCTTTCAATGTTTCTCTGAAGTACTCATGTTCATTATTTCTCATTGTGTAATGTTAGTTTATTATCTTCATAAATTTCACTTTTGTTAAGTTGTTTCCCAACTGATATATGGATTAGGTACGGAAATACAGTGTAGCATCCTAGAGAAGATTTTAAATCCCATTTCAGACATGCTAACTGTGTGACACTGGGAAAGCCACTTAAAACTATGCAGATGCATTTTCCTGATATGAAAATAGGCTTAATAATTAATGCCTCATAGAGTTATCATGAGACTCTAATGAGATGAAGTATATGACTTTTTTTATAGTACAATTTTTATTTATCCAGATTAAATGTGAATGTAATTTTTCAATATTCATTTTCTGATATTTTGCAATCCATGTTCTCTGTCTCCTTCCCATCCTTCCCTCCTCCCCAAGAAGACCGTTAATATGATATAGGTTGTATACATATTTTCATATAATATATTCTTTTGTGTTTATCATATTATGAAAGAAGACATATATTTCTTTCACTAGAGAAAAATTCAAGGAGGAAATAAAGAATGGTATGTTTCAATTTGCATTCCTCCTTCTTTGGCAGTAGTTATCCTTTTATATGTGTAAAACTTTTGAGCACATTAGAGTGCCATATAAATTTCAATTGTTCTTGACACAAATTCTTTTAGAAAAGTTGATAACTTACGCCCTGAGTTAGTTAATCTTCATTGCCAACATCATCCCAATGCATTGGAACATTTAGTAAATGCTTGTATTTTCTTTTCTGATTATCACTTTTCATTATTGCCTGGCATGAAACAAGAGACGAAATAGAAGTCTAATGTTTGATAGGGTAATACACTCCTCTCCCCTTAAATTTCCATCAGTTCTACTGTTGTGACACTCAGATTCAATTAGCATAATGTATATATGACTCCTTGTCCTATCGTTACCTTCTATTTTTGCTAAAGGTGGAGATTTCTTGCTTAATGACCACATAATTATCCAGAGGTTGGCACACTATCTAAATTGTTCCTTCTAACTTATAACAAAGAATGCTATCCATCTGCAGAGGAAGAACTTTTGATGTTGGAATAGAGGAAATTTTCAAATTAGTTTATTTATGGTTTTATTTAAGGGTTTTGGTTTTATATAAGTATTCTTATATATATTATATAAGTATTCTTTTACAATGATCAATTTGGAAATATGTTTTGCATGATAATACATGTATAACCCAGATCAAATTGCTTACCATCTCTGAGAGAGGGGAAGGAAAGGAGGTTGGAAGAAAATTTAGATCTTATAACATATGCTGAAAATTTTTATTACATATGATTGAAAAAAAATAAAATCTTTAATAAGAAAAATAAGCCAACAAACAAGAAAACAAACTAATAAATGAATGAAGAAAGAAACAAAGAAAGAAGGAAAAAAGTAAGAAAGGAAGGAAGGAAAGAATGGAGGGAGGGAGGAAGAAAGGGAGGGAGGAAGGAAGAAAGGAAAGAAGGGAAGAAAAAAGGGAGGGAGGGAGGAAGGAAGGAAAAGAAAGTGTTCCTTCTTCACATCCAATAGGCATTGAGGCACATTATGCCAATTAAGTGCACATAGGCATATACACAATCACTGAAAACAAAAAAAATGCCTTCAAAACAACTAAGAATTTCATAAAATTTTCAAAGGTCTTGATTAGCTGAAAGTTCGATCCCTAACTAGTTGGAATTGAGTGTTAAGATATCAGACTAGTCTTAAATAACATGTAAGCAAAGTATGAGAAGGATTTCAAATCAATTTGTCTTTTAGGTTTACATATAAAATTTTGCCCCTTATATTATTTTTCTTTGAATTAATTTGGGAAATGGGGTTAGTACCATTTGTTACAAAAGAGGACTATATTTGGAGTCAAAGCTTCTGAATTTGAATCACTGGTCTTTCATTTAGAATCTATATCACTTTGGAAAGGTCATTTAACTTCTCTGAGTCTTAGCTTCCATAACTATAAAATGAAGATGTGATATCAGATGAATTCTGAAGTTCCTTTCAGATCAAAGTCTATGATTTGTGTAATTTCTTCTACACATGAAATGTCAAGTCACCTGCCCCTCTCTTTTCTAATCCAATTGTCCTCTAAAAAATGTAGAATGCTTTCTGCACAGCTCTCTTATCTCAGGGCAAAAAACACAACCCATAAGAAACCAAATATTCATGGCCTGAAATCTAGTGGTTGGGTCTCTTCTTGCTGCCACGCACTACATAGCTTTGGAAGCAAAAACTTGAATCCCCTAACTACTGGCATGGGTCCCAGAGCTACAGGAAATCTGATTTTTTTCTCTATTTCACAGACAAAAATTTCTGACTGAAATGATTTCCAGTTTGAGAACTGTGCTTTATTTCCCTCTTCTCTTTTAAATCAAAACAGAAGAAATCAGAACATATAAATTACATACTGTCACATTCCTCATTGTAAGACAAAACAAATATTTTCTTCTCCATTGGTTACTACAGATATGTATTATCAGATTAATAACTTTTCCTTTGGGAATAATAAAGACATCAAGAGCAGAGCAAAATAAGAAGACCAGCAGCAACCTGGCTCTTCTTTTTTCAAGAGTCAAAAAAAAAGGGATTGGGATCGTTTATTATTTGATCTTGATCTCCTTCCTTCTCTTTTTCCAGATGTGGGAAACTTTGTTTGAGGATTACTATAGAAAGACTAGTTTGGAGTTTCTAAAGGAAGAGATTGAGAAGGATTCATTTCAGACCCTCCTTTATATTGGCTAGAAATGTTTTATGGAGCTAGATGATATAGGAAGGGAAGGAATAGATTAGGAGGGGACAGGATGGTTTTGTGTAAGATGTAGTCTTCAGAAACTTATCAAGATAATGAAGACACCATTAATTTCTTCTCTGCCATTCCACTCTTTCTGGAGCATGTCAAGGATCTAGCACACAGACTTGATTATTGGTGTTTTCATTTTGTGGTAGAAAGATGTGAGATTGAAATCTTGTAGAACTCTAAATGTTCTCTCTCACAGATGATGTCCCTCAGGTTACTTGGTGTTTGAAAAATGTTTTGCTAAGATCAGTGATGGAAAAGCATCTATATATTTCCCTTATCACATGACAGGAAAGTATATACCTCACAGGGAGCTCTACATGGAGGAGGAGATATAACTGAGATTTCTTATGCTTATTCCAAGGTAGTGAGGACTCAGGAATAGAAAAGATTACCTGCAATATTAGCTGACAGGAGAAGTAAGATCACCCTGGGATGGTATTTTCGCATCCTCAGGAAAAGCTCTAATTGTAGATATGTTCCTTCATAGGGGAATGATGCAAAAGTGACAAATAAGTTCTGCACATACATTTCTGCAACACCTTCACACTGCCAAAGGTTTATTGAAGCCCTTGGGTAAGTGCCCTAGGGGAAAAGGAGTGGAATAAGAAGTGCTCTTGGAAAGAGGTATGAATTCTTTATAGCTACTCAAGTACCCCTGCTGTAAGCTCTATGATGGTTAGCTCATCTGGCTGGAGTACAAGGTTACAGAAAATGAAGTCAGTCTTCACATATGTCAGTTGGTGTTGGGCTGATCCCAGGTACAGACTGCACCCTTGTCTTGTCCAGTAATTGCAATAACATGCCAAGGATCATAAAGATGAATCAACAATGCAAATTTATAATTAATTGAAAAGAAATTGCAGAACCAAATTTCAGAACATTTCAGAGTTATCAAAGTGTCTTTATGTACATTGTCTCATTTGAACTTCACAAAAACCTGGAAGTAAAGAGTGGTCTTTCCCGTCATGTGATAAAGGATAGATGCTCTTCCATCACTAATCTCAGCAAAACATTTTTCAAACACCAAGTAAGCTGAGAGACATCCTTTGTGAGAGAGAACATTTAGAGTTCTACCAGATCTACAGGCTGAGGATCTGGGTTCCTGAGCTGATTTAGAACTCATGTTCTCCTGGGTTTAAGGAAGTAAAGAGCAATGAAACCTCATTTCTGCTTCATACTACTTGAGTGATTTTCATTTAATAATTTTTTTCATATGGAAAATGAGGAGGCTAAACCATGAGATGATTCTGAGATCCTTTCCAACTCAGAATCTATGGTCTTATGTTATTATGATTCTAACTAATCTTCCCTCTCTCCTAATCTCTTCTCTCTAATCTATCCTCTGTACTGCAGCTAAAGTAATCTTTCCAGAGCATAGATATAAGTATATCACATGCTCACTTTAAAATCCTTCAGTGACTCCCTGCTGCTTCTAGAATAAAATACAAAGTTCTTAGCCCAACATTCAAGGCTCTCTACAGTCTTGTTCTAACTTCACCTGTGTTTCTAATTTTATATTACATTACTCCCATTCATCTACTGTCTTTCAGCTGAAATGGACTAACAGGTTTTCACCAAAATGTACATTCTAAATTTTACCTCTTTTCATTGGCACATTGGCCTAAACCATTGCACTTGCCTGTAATACATACTTCTTATGACTAATTTTCTGAATCTTCATCTTCTTTCAAGGTTCATTTCAATGCAATTCCCCCATGAAATCTTTTCATATGTCCTAAATTGCTAGATACCTTACTGTGGATATTATATTCTGTTTATATTTGCCATGGCCATGTTGAATTTCCTACCCCTAACAGAATAATATAAATTTCAAGTCAATAAGGGAACCCAGGAGAAGCAGAGGGAGACCAAGTACGTGAGGATATTCACCAAAAGTGCAGAAAGGGATGGATCATGGCCTTGGTACAAATCCCAAATCAAAAACTAAAATAGGGAAGATGAATAAACCAAAGGAAAAAAAACAAAATTAAAATCATAGAGCAAACATATATCATCTAGAAACATAAATTCAAAAGAGACCAGCAAACCTTGGAAATGACAAAAAGGATGATTTCTGAAAAAGTATGAACTGATACATTGATCAGAATCAGAAGAATAATTTATATAAGGAAAACAATAATACCAATAATGATACAGTAAGGAAAAAAAACTCTGAAAGGCTTAGCTTTGATCAGTTTAATGATAAAATACATCTCTAAAGGATCTGTGATGAGGCATGTAACCCACCTTGTAACAAAGAGGGGATAGAAAAAAGGTGTAGATATATACATTTTTGGCTATAGTAATTGTATGGATCTAGTTTGCTGGACTATACACATTTGTTGCTATGGTTTTTTCCTCTTTTCATAAAATAATATATTGAAGGAATGAATAGAAGGAGATAGCAATAGTGAGGTTAAAGAGAAAATTGGAGTAGGGATCTATGATTCTATCCTACTGCCACCCAGGATGACTAACGTCATGAGTAAATAAAATTTATTTATTTTCCTTCTGTTGTAGATTGCCCCTTTTTCTTCAGTATCTCAGTATTCTCTCATTGAACAATTTGTTCCAATAGCCATAAAGACGGTAGAAGCGAATGCTGAGGAATGCTTAGAGCTTCATTAGACATTGAAGAATCCAAGATCATACACTATATTCAAAGCCATCACCAGTTTTCTTTGCTGCATCCACATCTCAGTCATGCCCTCTGTCCATTGGTGCCCCCAAAGGCTCTGTCCTTAGCCTTCTTCTTTCCTTCTCTATACTGCTTCACTTGATGATTTCTTCAACTGTCATTGACTTTTAATTACCATCTCTATGCTATTGATCCTTATTTATAATCATCCTTTTGGAATCTCTCTGTTGATCTCCATTCTTACATCTTCAACTGACTTTTAGATATCTCCAACTGTCTGTCAACTAGATATTTTATACTCAGCATGTCCAAAAATGAATTCATTATCTTTCTCCTTAAATACTCTCCCTCTCCAAACTTACTATTTACTGTTGTGTGCCTCACTATTCTCTCAGTCTCCCATGCTCACAACTTGGTTTTCATCCTTGATTTTCCATTATCTCTTACCAACATATTCAATTTATTGGCTAGACCTCTCAATTTTACTTTTGTATCTTCTCTCAGATATATCCCCCTTTCTTTACTAATCCTGCCACCACTCATCACCTCATGTTAAGACTACTGCAGTACCCTGCCAATGGGTCTGCTGCCAAAGTCTATCTTGATTCCAATCCATTCTTTTAACTGCCAAACTGATTTTCCTAAAGCACAAGTATCACTATATTATTAAGCTCTAGTCTCTCCTTATCATTTTCAGGATCAAATACAAAATTGTCTTTTTAGCATTCAAATTTCTTTGTAAACTGCACCATCCACTGAATCATTTTAGTCTTCTTACACCTGACTTCCTACCATATACTCTTTGATCCAGGGACACTAGTCTCTTTGTTATTTACAAATAAATTTATGAATAATTTATGAATAGATTATGAACCTATTGTCTCTAGGCACTTTTTGGGGGGCTGTCCTTC
The DNA here is from genome assembly GCF_016433145.1 of Gracilinanus agilis. Classification (NCBI taxonomy): domain Eukaryota; kingdom Metazoa; phylum Chordata; class Mammalia; order Didelphimorphia; family Didelphidae; genus Gracilinanus; species Gracilinanus agilis. The sequence continues at coordinate 435,943,578 of NC_058133.1, read as the reverse complement.
CATTACTCTAATGCTTTGCCTCCTCATCTCTACCTACTCCCATTCCCAGGATCCCTCAAGTCCCAACTAAAATATCATCTGAAGAAAATCTTTCTCATCAAGGCCTTTTTGTAATGTATACATTTAATAAATGTTTATTGAGATAAAATTAATTATTACTATTTTAGAGATGAAGAAGACAAATAGACGTTGGCCAAGTTGGAATTAAGTTCCTTTTACTTTTCTTCCTCTTTCCTTAACCACATTTTCTCTTTGCTAATCAAGGCATGATTTCATATTGTGCCATTCCCTCTAATATCCCACAGAACATATACAAGTTCCTAGAATATCCTTAGTGTGACTGTATTAATTTTGGTCATTAATTAACTTTACATGACACACACACACACACACACACATATATATATATATATATATATATTTTTTTTTATACACATACTCATATATGTAGTTGTTGTCTTCCCTTGTTAGATTATAAACTCCTTGAAAGGAGGGATTATTTCATTCCTTGTATTTGAATTCCCAACATCTCACACTGTGCTAGGCACATAGTAGGTGCTTAATTAAAGACTCCATCAAGGAATTGATTCTTATCTCTCCATTTACCTTTGGAAATTTCCTTTCCTCAAATTTATTTTCCATTTCACTTGAAACATATTCTCTCCAAATCTTAGGCATATCACCTGGCGAACGTCTTTTTCTCTCTGCACTTAACAGTTGTCAGACTCACAGTCAACCTTCAATCCCATACTGGAAGTATTTCTATCTTGGTTTAGCCTTGTAGAGCCCAGGACTATCTGTAAGCTACATTAAGCTATAAAAGTAGGGCTTTAATAGAGAGTATGGGGAGATAACAAAAAATAGCAATTATTTTCATACCTTTTGGAATCAAATATAGTCAGATAATCAAACAGCACAATACCTGGACATAGTAGATACTAATGTTTATTGACCAGCTGATCACCTCACCTAGGCTCCTGCAAAAACCTCCCAATAACTCTCTTTAAATTCATACTCTTCCCCTTCCAGTCAGTCCTGTTTTTTCTACCCCAGTAATGATCCTAGAATATTAGTTTCCAGTTTCAAAACCTTAAACAACTTTCTTTTGCTTTCAGGATAAGGTCCAGATTCTCAAGTCTGGCATTCCAGACCTGCCACAGTCTTTCTACTATCAGCAGGGCAGTAGAGAGGATATGGATCACCCTTTTTAATTCTAGGAAGGGCTGTCACAAAGAAGCATGTGCTTTGCTTTGACTAATCCCCAAAGAGAGAACTAGGAACAAGGAGGAAAAGTTATGGAGGCAATGGGGTGGCAGATAGCTGCTTATCATATGGAAGAACTTTCTAACAATCCATAGGAATGATAGCATTTCTGAACTGGAAAGGAACTTAGCTTATCTAGTCCAATCCTCTTATTTGACAGAAGAGGAAACTGAAGGCCAGGGCTTTTAAATGACTTATCTCTGCAGTGGCCCAGGTAGAAAAGATAAATTCCGGACTCAAACCCAGGCCTACATATACTAGTTTTACTACTCATACCACTACACTGTATTGCCTGTCCTGAAACATATGAGAGATAATGAGCTTTCTATCACTGGAATCATTTAAATAGAGGCAGGGCTATCCATGGGGCACATTTAATAGGGTATTTGTACCTCGACTGAGCATTGAACTAAAAGACTGCAAGTCCTCTTCCAAATACTGAACTTGGTCTTTCTGAAATGTCAAGCAGAGTCCTACCTTTAGTGACCTTCAGAATAGGAAGCACTTAAGACAACTACAGAGACTCAAACTGGCCTTGTCTATGAATGATGTTGGCCGGGAATTGGTCCAAATCTGAGGTCATTTTTGTCCTCAATCTTCCCTCCTGAGGCAAGAGGCCAGGAGGAATGTTTCACTAAATGCCAGTCAGTGGCCCCAAGGAGATAAGACAAGCCACCCATTCTCTGGCATCCCAGAAGAGTCATTAGGTGACCATGGGGTCTGGAAGGTTATATCTGCTGAGTGTTATCTCTGCCTAAGTTCTATCAAGACAGAACTTCTATTATGGGTGGATTCTATGTCTTTTATCTGAAGGTCTAGCTAATTGAGAAGAGGCTCATCACCAGAAAAGGTGACCACCAGATAATCCACCATGCATTCACAGAGATCACATTTTAGGTAACATTATAGCCTAAGATATGACATTTCTCAGTTTTCTCATCTGTGAAATGGGGGAAATGTTTTCACTACATACTCCACATAGTTGTGAGGAAATTGCTTTGAAAAGTTATGGTATTGCATAAATACGTCATTGTCATCTTTGCATTCATCATCATTTTCCAGGTGGAAATAACGATCCCTACCCTACCCACTTCACATATTTGTTTCAAGAATCAAATAAGATACTGTCTAGTAAAATGCTTTAGAAAGTGCAAGATATTGTATGGACTAATGTAGTGGAAATGTCCTCATTGTATTTTTTACTACTTTCTTCTCGTTAACAGATTGGTTACTGGAATGAAGATGACAAGTTTGTCCCTGCAGCCACAGATGCCCAGGCTGGTGGTGATAACTCTAGCGTCCAGAACAGAACATATATTGTTACAACCATCCTAGTGAGTACCTAAGCATAGAGCAATCAGTCAATAGATAAGCATTTATTAAGTACCTGCTGTGTCCCAAACTTTGCAATAAGTACTGGGGATGCAAAGAAAGGCAAGAGATAGTCTCTATTCTCAAGGAGCTCACATTCTAATGGAAGAGACACCATGCAGAAAATTATGTGCAAATAAGAAAGACACAGGATAAAACAAAAGATAATCAAACATGAAATTCAATAGCATTAAAAAAGCAAATCAGGAAAAGCTTCTTGTAGAAGGTGGAAGTTTGGCTGAGAAAGAAGGTTCAAGCCTGACTGTGGCTTAGATCTGAATTGGGGGGGGGGGG
>NC_058133.1:435856785-435923158 GCF_016433145.1 Gracilinanus agilis | reverse complement strand
TCCTCATTGCCTATTTTGATACCTTCAATTTCTTTTTCTTCTCTAATTGCTACTGCTAGTGTTTCTAGTACAATGTTGAATAATAGAGGTGATAATGGGCATCCTTGTTTCACTCCTGATCTTATTGGGAAGGCTTCTAATTTATCCCCATTGCATATGATGTTTGTTGATGGTTTTAGGTATATACTGTTTATTATTTTTAGGAAAGGTCCTTCTATTCCTATACTTTTCAGTGTTTTCAATAGGAATGGATGCTGTATTTTGTCAAAGGCTTTTTCAGCATCTATTGAGATAATCATGTGATTTTTGTTTGTTAGACTGTTGATATGGTCAATTATGTGGATGGTTTTCCTAATGTTGAACCAACCTTACATTCCTGGTATAAATCCCACCTGATCGTGGTGAATGATCTTCTTAATTACTTGCTGGAGTCTCTTTGCTAGTATTCTATTTAAGATTTTTGCATCTATGTTCATTAGGGAGATTGGTCTATAGTTTTCTTTCTCTGTTTTTGGTCTACCTGACTTTGGCATCAGTACCATATTTGTGTCATAAAAGGAATTTGGTAGGACTTTTTCTTTGCTTATCATATCAAATAATTTTTATAGTATTGGGATTAGTTGCTCTTTGAATGTCTGATAGAATTCACTTGTGAATCCATCAGGTCCTGGCGATTTTTTCTTAGGGAGTTCTTTGATGGCTTGTTCAATTTCTATTTCTGATATGGGATTATGTAGGTATTCTATTTCTTCTGCTGTTAATCTAGTCAATTTATATTTTTGTAAATATTCATCCATATCTCCTAAATTGTTATATTTGTTGCCATATAATTGGGAGAAATAGTTTTAAATGATTGCCTTAATTTCCCATTCATTAGAGGTGAGGTCTCCCTTTTCATCTTTATTACTGCCAATTTGGTTTTCTTCTTTCCTTTTTCTTATTAGATTGACCAGTACTTTGTCTATTTTATGTTTTTTTCCAAATACCAGCTTCTAGTCTTATTTATTAATTCAATAGTTCTTTTACTTTTGATTTTATTGATTTCTCCCTTGATTTTTAGTATTTCTAATTTAGTCTTCATCTGGGGATTTTTAATTTGCTCGCTTTCTAGTTTTTTGAGTTGCATGCCCAATTCATTAATCTCTGCCCTCCTTAATTTGTTAATATATGCACTCAAGGATATAAATTTCCCCCTGAGTACTGCCTTGGCCGCATCCCACAGAGTTTGGTAGGATGTCTCATCATTGTCATTTTCTTCAATGAAATTATTGATTGTTCCTATGATTCCTTCTTTGACAAACTGGTTTAGGAGAATCATATTATTTAATTTCCAATTAGTGTTTTTATTTTCCTGTCCAGGTGCCCTTACTAATTATTATTTTTATTGCATTATGGTCTGAGAAGGTTACATTTATTATTTCTGCTCCTTTGCATTTGTTTGCCATGATTCTATGCTCTATTACATGGTCAATGTTTGTGAATGTACCATATGCAGCTGAAAAGAAGGTGTATTCCTTTTTGTCCCTATTTATTTTTCTCCACATATCAATTAAATCTAATTTTTCTAGGACTTCATTCACCACTCTTACCTCTTTCTTATTTATTTTTTGGTTTGATTTATCTAGCTCTGAAAGAGGAATATTTAGATCTCCCACTAGTATGGTTTTATTATCTATTTCCTTCTTGAGCTCTGCCAGTTTCTCCTTTATGAATTTGGATGCTATACCACTTGGTGCATATATATTGAGCAGTGTTATTTCCTCATTGTTTATACTGTCTTTAATCAGGATGTAATGACCTTCCCTGTCTTTTTTAATCATATCTATTTTAACTTTGGCTTTGTCAGAAATCATAATAGCTACTCCTGCCTTCTTTTCTCATTTGATGCCGAAAAGATTTTGCTCAAGCCCTTAACCTTAAACTTGTGTATGTCTACCTGCATCATATGTGTTTCTTGTCGACAACATATGGTAGGATTTTGGTTTCTGATCCACTCTGCTATTTGCTTCTGTTTTATGAGCTAGTTCATCCCACTGACATTCAATGTTATAATTATCAGTTGTGCATTCACTGACATTTTTGTATCCTCCCCTAGACACACCCCTTCTTCTTACACTATTTTCTTTTAAACCAGTCGTTTGCTTTGAGCCGCTATCCCTTATCCCCTCCCTTGATTGTCTTCCCTTTCTGCCCCCTCCCTTATTACTCCCCTCTTTTTGTTTTTAAAGGCCTAATGAATTCCCTCCCCTTTCTACTCCCCTCCCTTTTTTGACTTCCCCACTCCCCTGCTCCCTTTGGTTTATCCCTTCTGTCTTTCTCAGTAGGGTTAGATAGAGTTTTTTATCTGAATGGATAATAAAGCTACTCTTCCCTCTCTGGGTTGATTACACTGAGAGTAAGGTTTGATTATTACCTCTTAATGCTCTCTTCCTCTCCTTTTTATAATAGTATTTATCCCTTCCCCTTCCCATGCCCTCTTTGTGTGTAATAGAATATCCTATTTTTCTTATTTACTCAGATTTCCCTTGGTGTCCCCTACTATTCCCTCCCTCTTTCCCACCCCCCATGTCATCTTAGACCATTTAGTATCCTGTCCTGTCCCTATGAATTATTCTTCTGGTTGCTATAATAGTGAATATTATAATAGTGAATAGAGTTCACTACAGAGAATTATACATAGCATTTCTCTACATAGTAATACAGATAATTAGATCTTATTTAAGCCCTTAAAGAGTTAAATTTTGAAAATTATGAGTTTTCTTTCTTTTCCCTCTGTTTCTTATTTACCTTTTCATGTTTCTTTTGATTTTTGTGGTTGGATATCAAACTTTCCATTTAGTCCTGGTCTCTTTTGTGCAAAAACTTGGAAATCTTCAATTTTGTTGAATGCCCATACTTTCCCCTGGAAGTATATAGTCAGTTTCAAATGGGTAGTTGTTCTGTGACTGAAGGCCCAGCTCTCTTGCCTTTCTGAATATCGTATTCCAAGCCTTGAGGCCTTTTAGTGTGGAGGCTGCCAGATCCTGTGTGATCCTTATTGGTGCTCCTTGATATTTGAATTGTCGCTTTCTGGCTTCTGGTAAGATTTTTTCTTTTACTTGAAAGCTCTTGAATTTGGCGATTATATTCCTGGGTGTTGACTTTTCTGGGTCCAGTGTAGAGGGTGATCTATGGATCCTTTCAATGTCTATATTGCCCTCTTGTTGTAGGACTTCAGGGCAATTTTGATGAATAATTTCTTTAAGTATGGAGTCCAAGTTTCTATTAATTTCTGCTTTTTCTGGAAGACCAATGATTCTTAAATTGTCTCTTCTATACTGGTTTTCTTGGTCTGTCACTTTCTCATTGAGATAGTTCATGTTTCCTTCTATTTTATCAGTCTTTTGACTTTGTTTTATTTCTTCTTGTTGTCTTGAGAGATCATTGGCTTCTAATTGCTCAATTCCAGCCTTTAGGGACTGGTTTTCCTTTTCAATCTGGTCATTTCTGGTCTTCAGTTGACTTGCCTCACTTTCCAATTGTGAAATTCTGCCTTTTAAATTGTTATTTTTTTGCCAGATCTCTTCCATCTTCCTCAACATCTCATTTTTGAACTCTTCAATAGCTTGTGTCCAGTTTTCATTGTTTTGGGAAGGTTTGGATACTTCTTTGTCCTCCTCTGTTGTCTGGATTTTCTCTGTGTAAAAGTTGTTGAGTGTTCTAGAGTTTTTCTTGATAATCTTTTTCTTCTGGGGTTCTTGGCTTGCCATTGTTAGCCCCACCCCTTTTCAGCTTTGTTTTCACACTCAGGGTCTGCCTGCCCTTTCTAAGCTCCTGAGGGCTCTGGTCTCCTTGTCCTCGGGGTCAAGCCTCCTGGTCTTCCCTGTCTGCCCCTCTGCCCAAGGCTCCTTCAGCAGTCTCAAGGGCTGATTCCACAGCCATGCTCCCATCTACACCGGGTCCCTACTTGAGTTCCAAGCCTGCCCTCGAGATCTTTGTTCTTGCCTAGGGCACTGCCTTCACCCACGCAGATGCTCAGGAAAGTCCATGCGCTCGAGATCTTTGTCCACGCCTAGGGCAATGTCTTCACCCGGGCAGACACTCAGGAAAGTCCGTGCTCATTCTTTAGCCACTTGTGGTCCTACCTCTTGCAGCTCTCAGGTACAGGCCCTGGAGCTGCCAGTGATTTACTGGTTGGCCCAATCCTGCTTTCAATCTTGTGTGTTGGCCTTGGTGCTGTGCGTGGTGAGGGGGGTGGTGGAGGGGCTTCTTCCTCTTACGTTTTAGTGAGAGCTGTTTCACCCCTTTATAGCATGGAAATTCCCCAATTCCGAGTACCTTCAATGCTGCGCCCTGTTGTGGGGTTCCTTCATTTGTCTGGATTCATTTTTATGTCCCCTTGAGGAGTCCTGTATGCTTCGGTTAGGAGAGATTGAGCAGCTGCTCCTTACTCTGCCCTGCCTCAGTTTATTTTTATGAAAAATAGTTATAATAGCACCTACCTTGATAGATTATTGAGATGTTCAAATTAGAGAATATATACATATAATACTCTGAAAACATTAAAGTGCCATAGTTTACATATTCATAAGTCACCAAATATATAAATGATCATTATTATCATTAGTACCCTAAGGATCCTCAAAAAACAGCTGCAGAATATTCCCAGATCCATTTTCAAAGACTTTTTTTTAGTTTATAGTTCTATTTTTCAGTTTAGAAACTGTCAGAATTTATAATCTATTTATATACTATTCAGTATTCCCAGGTTAACTACCCAAAATATTGAGTACAAAATTTAAAATGTTCTCTGAATTCTAAGAAAGACCTATTATTGTGAGGCATTGTAATGGAGGAAAACCTCTTGGATTGTGTTGTACCTCATAATCTAGAAACTAGAAATAATAATACATTTTACAAGTATGTAGGTGGCACAATGGATAAAATACTAGACTTAGAGTTAGAAAGACCTGTAAGCTCAGACACATAGAAGCTGTCTGACCCTGGGCAAATCATTTAATCCTGTTTGCCTTAGTTTCTCTTCCCAAAAATGAGCCAGAGAGGGAATGGCAAATCATTCCAATATCTTTACCAAGAAAATCTCAGAAGGTACAAAAGAGGGTCAAACATGACTGAAATCTCTGAACAACACATTTTGAGATTTACCAAATAACTATCTCACAGAAGTCCAATAAAGCAGATATTGTGAAGATCATAATTTCCTTTAAAAATTAGGATCCTGAGGCTACTTATTTTATTTGCATTTTTAATTGATATCCTTTTTGTTATCCTATTTGGATGTCCACACCTTTTTCTATTGAACCCTCTCATTTAACTGAAAAACAACTAAGGAAAACCTAAGGACTTAGAGACCACATCTGACACCATATGCAACAGTCTATATTCAGAGTCTACCAATGTATGTTTAATAATTTTTCATGGGAACTAAAATTGTTCTTTGTAATTAATCTTAGTTCCTAGGGCCTGATATGATTTTCAAATTATTAGTGAATTTGGGGGAGTCATTATACTATTAGAAGAGAGAGATGAGTAAATAGTGATTCATTTTTAAAAATATAAATTCATTTTTAAATTCAATTTTATAGTCAGTTCCAAATTTGCCACCCCACACCCATTAAGAAAGAAAAAAAATAAAAAGAAGTCATTATAGACATTTTATGAAAGTGAATACTTATCACTTGGCTAATGACACTGAAATAGATTCCAGTGAATTGGATTGAAGTGGTTGTCAGAAGCAAAATATTTGCCAACAAGGAAAGACTGAAAGGAGAGAGAGAGAAGGGGAAATATGGGGAAAATAAAATGGAAGGGAAAATACAATAATGAAAATGGCAAATGGGAATGAGAAAAATTCACCCATAAAAGATAAAAGGATAGCAAAAATCTCACAATACTCTATAGACAAGAAATACATTTAAAGTAGAATCTATTGTGCTTCAACAAAAGTAAAAAAAAAAGCAGGAGTAGCAATCATGATCTTAGACAAAATAAAAGTAAAAATGGATCAAATTAAAAGAGATAAGGAAATTATATTTTGATAAAAGGGACCATAGACAATGAAACAATATTAGTATATGCAACAAATCACATAGCATCCAAATTTCTAAAGAAGTTACATGATTACAGGAAGAAATATACAGTAAAACTTTATTAGTGGGAAACCTTGAGCTTCCCTTCTCAGAAGCAGGACTACAACTACTACTACTACTACTACTACTACTACTACTACTACTACTACTACTACTACTACTACTACAGCATAAGAAAGAAGTTAAGGAGATAAACGAAACTTTAGAAAGGTTAGATATGATAGACCTTTGAAGAAAACCAAATGGGAATAGAAAGGAATATTCCTTTTTCTCAGTAGGAACATAGAAGACTTGGCTAAGAGAGGGGCTGACCATATGTGGCTGGTGCCTTTTCTTTCTCTGGCCCACTTTTTATTATTTAATAAAGAATTATAAATTAAGATATGATCTCCAGAAAGTTTTATTCATAACAACATGTTTAAGGAAAACAGGAGGTATCCTCAGAGAGAAGGTAACAGCATTAATGAAGACCAGGAAACACCTCGTAGCAGCTGAGAATTTTAATTAAGACTTAAATGAAGATGGAGAAGTCAAAATGTTTATGTATGTTTCTATGTATATTCCAAATTCTTTCCATGATACTTCAGTTGCATGTTATCACAACTCTCTGGAAACAGGCTCCCAGAATTTTCCACAAGTGGGATGATATCAGTTAAGTACTTTGCACATTTCTGAAAAGAATGGGCTCATCGGCCAGTCCCCTGTTACATCTGCAAAGGATACAATTATAAACTTAGCAAAAGAAAAAAAAAACAGTGTTGAAATGGTCACTTCCAGATGTGGGAAAAACATTAATTGTTTCTTTGTTTAAATCTAACTACTTTCTCATTTAAATATAAAAACTCCTTAGAGTAGGTTCAGCAATTTTAGCACATTTATTTATTTTTTAAACAGAGATAGATAAAGATAACAGAGTAAGAAGTATTATACCCCTTCTCTCCACCAAAACAAAGACCTAAAAAAATCCCATACTAATTCATGATCAGGATATCTAAGGAGAAATCAAAATAAATTTTTTTTCAGTCTAGTTCATTAGGAAAAAAGTTCAAGACCTATTGTCATTAGAGATAGGATCTGCCCAGGAATGCTCTGTTCAGAACTTAAAAGTGTAGGTAATGAACTGGGGCTTTTTCATGTGTACTAGGACAAAAAGAAGTCACAGAACCAGCAGGGACAGGTCTGATGCTGGGCAAGGAGCAGGAGTGGGAATTAACTAGATATACAGGTATTGCAATAGATAAAGTTTGGACTTAGAGCCAAGAACTTGGTTTAAATTCGGCATCAGGTACCTAATAGGTAGGTACTCCTGACAATTCACTGAATCTCTCTCCATCTCATTTATAAAATAATAGCACTTACATGACAGAGTTGTTGTGGTGATTCAATGTGATATATACACATACATGACAAAATATCTAGAATAAGTGAATAACAATATACAAAAATAAACATATAATAATAATACATATACATATATGTGGATATATTTATGTGTATGTAAATATATGTAAAGTGTATTTCAACCCTTAAAAATTATATAGATAACAACTATTAATACCATTTGGCACCTCTGTCAATCTGATCTCAGTTTAGTCACAGATCCAGAGTGAATGGAATAGAGCATCTGTATGTAAGTATGGTCAACATGCACTGCATACAAGGGAAGTCACAAGCCTGGAACTTAATACTATACAAAGAGTAGGAACGGAAATGAGGAGAAACTCTAATTGACTCTGGAATATGATAGAAACTTAAGACTTCAGCATGGTCTGAAATGGTAACTGAATTATCAGAGCAAGAATTCAAACTAAAGAAAAGCCTACAGTGCTTTTCTACTCAAAATGAAAAATCATCTAGTTAGCCAACAGTGTCTAGGACCAGAAATAATTTGCTAGCTCTCCCACTAGGGACAAACTGGCAATTGTGTCACTGAGACTCAGAATGGAGTAAAAGTACAAAGCTCAGAATAAGAGAAATGCAATCGTACACTTTATTACAGACTTTTTTGAGAATACTGGAAATTTTCATGTCCCTATTCTGAAATGACTTTGAGATCTCTGAAGAACATTGCATTTATATCCAGAAAATATAGCCATAAGACTCTAAATAGTACAAAGTAAGACCAAAAAAAGACCTGGTATATCCTCAATAAATTTGAATGGTCTGCAATAACAAAAAATCTCAATTCAGGAATTAATGATGATAGAATGTGTGTATATATATATATATATATATATATATATATATATATATATACAGCTTCATAAAAGTTATTATGGAGATACGAGATACCCAAAACATACTCTGTCAGTAAACATTTATGAAGCACCTGTTATATTCCAGGCAAAGAAAAACACAGTTTGGACATAAGTTCAACTAGAATTCCTATAAGAAATAAAGAAAGAAATTACAAAAATAGATTAAATAATTTTATAAATGAATTAAGGGCAATAGAAGAAAGAGTTGAAAAATAAATAATAATTTTAAATGAAGGACTAGAGCAGTGGCTTTCAAACTTTTTTGGCCTACCACCCCTTTCCAGAAAAAAAATATTACTTAGGGCCCCCTGTCACATACTATCACCGCCCCCTTACAGTTATTCACCACCCCCAAATGCACCTGTGGCCATCACTGCTCCCCTGTATCACTGAGGCACCCACCAGGGGGCAGTGGTGCCCACTTTGGGAATCACTGGACTAGAGGAAGAAGTGTTAGTTTAGTTTAAGAAATATAAAACCTTACCAAAATAATAGACTATTTGAAAATTAAAAAAGACAAAAAGAAAGTCAATGGATCCACAAATAAACAAGAACTACTAAAAACAAGTCCAAAGAATAAAAAGAAGTTGAAAAAAATATAAGATATTTCATGTAAAAGTAACTGACATGGAAAACAAAGGAGAAATAAGTGAAGAATCATTAGACAATATGAACAAGTCATGACCAAAAAGAAGCCTGAATAAAACATTTTAAGAAATAATGAACAGCAACTGTTTAGTTCTATTGGGACCAGAGGGCAAGATGAAAAAAGGAAGAATCTACACATCATATCTTTAAAGAAGATTCAAAATGAAAACTTCCAAGAACATTAAGACCAGGGGCAGAGTCAAGATGGCTGCTTAGAAGCAGCAAAAGTCCAGACCTCTGTGAAAACCCTTCCACACCAATCAAAACCAAAGTGCTTTGAGGTGACAGAAAGTCAAATCTAACAACAGGACATAGCCAGGGGACCCTCATGCTCGATTCAATTTAAAGGTAGAGAGAGAAGGCTACATTTTCAGATTTAAGGAAAAGGAAGAAGGAAGGTCCCAGGATCCGTCCCCAACATACTATGCTGAGTATCCTGTAGTTGCTGGATCTCCATGTGAAGGCTCTAACCCAGAAGGAATGCCTTGCTGCCACAGCAGTGCCAGGCTCAGGGTTCTAACCACAGGCAGCAATGAGGCAGCTGGAGGAGAGACTAGGAGGGGAGGGCAGCCTAGTCATAGCCACTACTCTCTTGGACTTCCCAAGGTTTTGGCCTGAGGGCACATCCAGCTCCACAGATCAATTCAGCCCTGGATATCTAGTCTATCAATAGGGCAGATGAGAAGCCTTCAGAGGACAGGGAAGTTCAAGCACCAACACCCTTCCCCCACTGACTGCACTAAGAGCCTCAGTAATAATCCTGCTGACTCAGATTCTAGGGTGAAGGCTGCAACCTTGACAGAATACCTTGATAACAGGGTGGGAAGCACAGCTTCTTCAGCCTCCACAACTTCACCTACACCTTCAGCTTCTGCTGCCAGCTAGAGAAGATCTGACCTCAGGGTTCATCAATACTCCATCAGCCTAATCTAGTCAATCAACAAGGCAGGGAAGAAGCCCTTTCAGGACAGAATATCCCAAACTCATAGATTCAACAAATAATAAGAGGAGTAAGATTACAGCCAATGACAGGGGGAAAAAAGGGAAAAATGTGAGTAAACAGAAAAAAATAGAAATTAAAATTGACAGCTTCTATCAAGGTAATGAAGAAAGAGCAAATGGAACAGAGAAGGATCAAGGAACACCAAGAAAAAATGCAGAAACTCTATCAAATTGGAGTCAGGCTTTGGAAGAACATAGTTCAAAAAACAATTAAGAAAGGCTGAAGACAACTGGGGAAAAAACTTAAAAATCAAAATAAGTCATCTAGAAATAGAGGCACATGATATGAAACAAGAAAATAGTAATAGTGTCTTGAAAGCCAGAACTGACCAGCTTGAAAACAAGGCAAAGAAAGTGAAAGATGACCTACAAAGAAAAACCGAATAGAAGGACAAGGATGACCAAAAAGCCAGGGATGAAATTCAGTCTTTAGAAATCAGAATCCAGCAACTAGAAGCAAATAACTTCACAAGGCAAAAAGAGTCTATAAAACATAATTAAAAGAATGAAAAAATTGAGGAAAACATGAAACACCTCATTGATAAAACAATAGACATGGAAAATATGTCCAGAAGTGACCATTTAAGAATTATTGGACTACTAGAAAATCATGACAAAAGAAAAAGCATGGATATCATTATATAGGAAATTAACTAAGAAAACTGCCCCAACATTCTTGAACAAGAGAAAAAAGTGGGGATTGAAAGAATCCACAGTTCACCTTCTACATTTAATCACCAATTGGCAATGCCCAGGAATGTTATAGCCAAGTTGAAGAACTACCATACCAAGGCAAAGATACTACAAGCTGCTAAGAAGAAATCATTCAGATATAATAGAGCCACAGTTAGAATAACACAGGAACTGGCTGCATACACACTGAAGGACTGAAAGGCATGGAATATGATATTCCAGAAAGCAAGGGAACTGGGTCTACAACCAAGAATCAACTACCCAGCAAAACTGATTATACTCCTGCAGGGGAAAGTATAGTCATTTAACAAAATGGAAGACTTCCAAGCATTCCTAAAGAAAAGACATGACTTAAACAGAAAATATGATGCCTAAAAACAGAACTCAAGTGATCAATCACCAAAAGAAAGGGGGAAAAATCAACATCATCATCAACAACCATAGCATCATCAACATCAACATCTAACTATCCATCTTTTCCTGGGCCAGGAAAGATTTTTGCTGGATGGCCTAACCTAATAGCATACTATGCAGAATACTAAATGAGAATCAAAAGACCTAAACTCTAGGCCTGAGTGCCCTTATGTGTCCTGGGGGGGGGGTAAAAAGAAAGCCTTCTGTTTCCTGGACTAAGTTTCCTCATTTATGTAAGAGTGACGCTTACCTGGTCTCTGCATTAAGTTAATCAATTAAATCAAAGGATAAACTATGTGCAAACAACAATAAAAAAGAACATCAAGACCAGAAAATACTGCAAGCAGAAAGAATCACAGTTTAAGTACCAAAAAATCATAGTCAAAATCACTAAAGATTTATTTATTAATTACCACTGAAAATGAAGGATAGTTTATAAAGCTATAAGCATAATAAAATATGATATAACATGCTTTAACCTATAATATACTCAAGAATAATATGCCTAGTATAATACCAAAGGGTAAAAATTCATCATTAATGAAATAGAAGACATTTATATATTCATGATGAAAAGACCAAAGCTGAGTAAAAACTGACAATAAAAGTAAGAGTAAGGTGAACATAAAAAGGGAAATGTAATCCATCAATCTAATGAAAAGAAATGAGAGCAACTTTTATGCATTTTAGTAGATAATGAATGATACCAGTGCCCCTTAAGAACATTAATCTCATTGAGTCTTACATAGAGAGCTATATAAAACAGAAGGTTTAGGACTGATTTTTCCTATCTTTTGATGATCATAAATGATAGGAAAATGAGAAGAAGATACTGGAAAAGAAAGGGAAGGAAAGGTGGAGAAATTTATGTCATATAATTGGGTGCAGAATTAGAAGACAATATAAACAAGGAAAAGGTAGGTAACCATGTTGACATGTGAACCTCACTTTTATCTAAACTAGTTAAAGTAAGATAGATTATGTACATCTATCTATACACAGAAAAATAACTATGGAAAGATATTTAATTCAATTGGAAAACAGGAAGAAACAGGAAGAGGGGAGAATAAGAGGGAGAGTAAATTAAGAGAGTATTTAGTCATAATTCAAACAGATTTTAATCTTATAGAGTGGGCTAAGAGGGATTTAAAGGTAAAGAAAGGAAGAGAAAGTGCTTATTATTTCTATGATTGGAATCTAGGTGAGAGAAAGAGAAGAAAAGCAGAAAAACAGACTTTTTGATTTAGTGACACTGGCCTTTTAGCAAGACTCTCCTCTTGGCTCTGGGCATTTTCTCTGGCTATCTTCCATGTTCTGAAAGCTCTCCCATCTCTACTTGGAGTATTGTCATCTCTGGCTTCCTTTAAGTCCCAACTGAAATTGTTCTGCAGAAAAGTCTTTCCTAGCATCTCTCTTAATCTCAGTGCTTTCTATCTTTTGATTATTTCCTATTCATCTTTGTTATGTGGATAATTTTGAGGAAAGGTGTTTGTATAAGGGAAATTGAAAGGAGGATATTGGAGACTTGCTAAGTGGGTAATCTCTGTTACAGGTAGGCTGGGATTAAAGGAGATTCAGGGTATAATAGGACTGAAGTCAGGAGTATAACACAGAAGGGAAACAGAGATCTTTTGGGAGAAGAAATTAAACTAAACAGACAAACACAGCAGGCTTACAGACTGGGACTTAGACTCAAACCCAAGCTGAGGGAAATAGACTAAACTGAAATTAACAAACAGGCTTTAGTTAATTTCACAGGAGGGGACCTGTTTTGAAGTAACACCTTCCTTCAAGATGGATGCCCCAGCTTCCCTCTAAGCCCAGAGTATGTTGTCTCTTTCTCTCTTCTTCCCTCGTGATAACTAACAGATAAATTACACTAATAGGGCTGTTGAACACAAAAGGGTTTATTTTCTTTGAAAGGATGTTTGTTAGGAAGGTGGATCAAAGGAAAGCCCTATCAGTTGTCTCAGGAACCTCTGGTGGGGGAAGGGAAGTAAAGATGGAGTCTGAGTAAGGACCTGCCTTTAAACTCAGCTTTACAAAATGCTATTGCTATCTAAAGGGAATAAATGATGACTGACTAACTATATAACTAATGCTGTCAATTAGATAACTCTTCACAGATTTAACTCCTCTATAATTACTCTCCTTATTAACTCCACAGACATATAAGATAAGGGAGGGAAGGCAGAGATGATATTAGGAAAGGAAGATATAAAGGGTTTATCTAAATAATAATTTCTTAAGTAAATATATCAAAGCTAGGCTAAATTTCAATATTAAAGCTAGATAATCAAAGCAGCTCGGCTGATTCACAACCTCCCTCCACGGAAGATCCAGTCAACTGCCCTTTTCCTCAAGATTCCAAACCTCTAACAGCTTTTGGAACTCAGCCAAAGCTAGAAAAAACTATATGACCCCACTTCTGTATACTACATCTTGTACAAGATGGTCTCTAATTTTAAATGAACTCAACACCTGTGAATTCAAGTAATACGTGATTGACAATAGAAAAAAATAAAGGCAGAAAAATACATAAAATAAAAAAAATTTAATTACATGGAAAATCCATTCATTCTTGCGCCAAGAAGCATTAGTGTATCGTTATATTGTTTTGATCCAAACATTAGCTCCTGTATCAGTCTTTGTCTGGAAATAGTGCTTTTAATAAGTTATGTCCCCATCAGAGCAGTGCTACTGTTTGTTTCATTAACACTATTTAGTTACTGACAATGGCCCTAAAGTGCAAAAGTAGTGATGCTTGTAGCCTAGGAAAAGCCATAGAGTGAATAGGTATACTCATATAAGAAATACTTGTTAAATAATGAGTTTTTTTATCATTTCATTTTTTAACTTGGCCATGTAAAATATTTTCTGACTGTATGTAGCTGCTTTGTATATTTTTGTTTGTAAGTTGTCTACTCAAATAAATCATAACTTCCTTAAAGATATTGACTATTTTTTGCTTCTTTTTTTTATTCCCAGCATTTAACATAGTGCCTGGAATATAGTAGACACTTAATAAATGATTATTGAATTGAAATGAATTATCTCTTGGATAAAATTGAAATTCCTCTATTTGCCTTTGGAGCCCTTCACAATGTGGTCACAACCTATCTTTCAACAGATAAGCACTCTTTGGCTTGTCAATGAGTATATAGACCAGTCTTTCTCTGTCTTTACTATCTATACCGCTATGTAGAAAGGTCAGGAAAGCCAAGTTTTTATTCCATGAAAAGTTATGATCAAAATACCAAAAGATTCATCATACTGTGCTTAGAGAACAAGGCTTAAAAGAGTTTAAGATTTAGTCCTTGCCTTTGCTTCTAGAAAGACTTGACAATGGAGTTTATTCTGGATGGTGAAGGCTAGAGGCAGAGAAGTTCTATTTCATTTTTTAAAATCTCAACCAGAGTTTTTACATTTTTTAGAGATAAATCCCATCCTATTTTGTTCGGATATAGTCCCAAACTTGAGTTTAAAATATGTTATTTTAGTTTAATATACACAAGAGTGTTCTGCTCTCTTTTAACATTTGATATTATTTGTAAACAATTTAACTAGGATTGTAAAACAATTTAGTTGCAGATTTTAAGGAATGTCAGAGAATACTGAAGCCAAATGGCAATGGGTATGCATATGCTAAAGTTCAGTAAATAAATGAATCCTAGATAAATAGTTACTATCATCCCAAACACCACTGTAAATGAAAGTGTGATTTTTTTCCAAGGACAGTTGGAGAATGGAGATTTTTTTTTTTAATTTTTATTTTTAACCAGAAAAGATCCTTCTGCATTTGGAGACTTATCAAACATCTAAAACTAATTTTCAAATATTTTTGTTTGGACAAACTCAAAACATATTCTTCTAAGAAAGCTTTCTTTTCCACTTCTCCTGGAAGGAAAGTTTTAATCCTTATGTTTCTGATTTATTTACAATTAACTCATCAAAATGTTATTTTGAAAAAAAAATTCTGATGTTAATACATCTTTTGTTGTCTTGTAAATGGGAAATTTTTCCTTTAGACCAGGAAAAATTGATGCGCCAGAGTTCAAATATATTCTGACATCAAGGATTTAAGAATAGTCTGAAATGTAGGGTCTCAGAATACAAAAATAATCTTAAAATTTTTAAATGGTTTCTCATCGAATTACTAGTTTTCATGTTAAACTTCTTGACATTGGATACTTCAGTTGTATCTTCCATTAGAAAAGAACTGCTGTAGGGGCAGCTGGGTGGCTCAGTGGAATGAGAGACAGGCTTAGAGATGGGAGGTCCTAGGTTCAAATCTGGCCTCAGATACTTCCTAGCTGTGTGACCCTGGACAAGTCACTTAACCCCCATTGCCTAGCACTTACCAATCTTCTGCCTTGGAACCCATATGCAGTATTGATTCTAAGAAGGAAAGTAAGGGTTTAAAAAAAAAAAGTCCTGTTCATTTTCTCAATTCCTTTTTGCATATTGTGGAAGTGTCTCTGATCATTCCTCTGACCATTTTTTAACACTTTCCATAGATAAACTTTTTATTAACTTTCTGATATTCATTCTAAATCTTTTTTTAAAAGATATTTTAAAATAATATTGTGAAATAAAATAATAAAATAATATTGTGAAATATATCATCAATAAAGAAAGGAGCATACATTAATGAGTATAATTTTTAGATTTCATTCATATTTCTACCTTTGACATTATTTTCCATACTTTTAATTGTTGTCAGTGTGATACAATGGAACTGGTCCATCTCTTTTCTGATGGATGAACATTTAAGTTCACATTCAGGGCAACCTGGATGAAGAAGCATTTCTTCCAAAGGATCTCTGTAGGTCATTTGAATGGTGCTGGTGTCTTTAATTCTTGTTTTCCTGTCAAATTAACATTATAAAAACATGGGCTGAAGTAAAAGAGAAGCTAGGGCATTTCTTCCTTTCTCCCATATCCACTAATATTCCAAAGAAGTAATATTGTAGTTTACATATTCGAGGCATAAAATATACTGTGAAATAAAAATTCCATTTTAACTTTTGGCTCAT
Organism: Gracilinanus agilis; assembly: GCF_016433145.1. NCBI lineage: Eukaryota > Metazoa > Chordata > Mammalia > Didelphimorphia > Didelphidae > Gracilinanus > Gracilinanus agilis. The sequence goes on along the minus strand of NC_058133.1, from coordinate 435,907,018 downwards.
GGCCTTAGACTAACTGCATCTTATTGATTTTCCTTTTTCTTTTTACAAAACTCGGAATGGTTGGTGTTTTGATTTGGTTCCCAGAAGACACTCAACTTCAAAAATAGATTTTTTTTACCATTAATGAACTTACACTAAATTGGAAGTCAGAATGGAAATAAGGTTCTATTTTTTTAAACCAAAACCTCAAGTCTGAGTATTTGTTAAATTTTCAAGAAAATCTTCCCACATTCTCATCACCATTAGCATTACATGCACCATGCACTATAAAAATGATTTTGGGTGGATTCAAACTTTTTATTGATTTTATTAGTTGGTAAAAAAACCATAAACATCCTGAAAAAGGAAGAGATCTCCTGAATCTAACCTCAATCACAGAAAGGACCCAACTTCTGATAGCAGAATTCAGAATCTAAAGTTTGAAGTATGGATATAAATGATTTGAAAAAAGATTAGATATAATAGCAAATATCTTCTCCTTTTTAAGAACTATGTATGGATTAGAGTACAAGTCAAGAACCTCCCAAATCTTCCCTAATAGACAAGAAAGGGAATGTTTTTGGTTGACACTATTGAAATCATTGCATAACCTTTGTGGATATGAATAATCTACGATTTATAGAAATAAAATTTTAAATAGGTTTTTATATTTCCTGTGTTCCCGAATCATGTTGATTTTTGGTAGAAATAGTAAGGACAGATATGTCTAAATAACAGAAGCAAACATTAGTCTACTCTAATTTTATGATTTGAATTTGTTTTATCCTAAAACATGGTGGAAACAACTGATTTTCAAGATACAACTCTGAGATTTACATAAGTCAGAGTTTGGACATCCTCCTTCATTTCTTTTAGTCCACTGGTTCCTGTGTTTTTCAAGTCAGAATGATTATATTTAATTTACACTTTTCATAAAGTTATTTCTACACAAAATGAGTTATTATAAATCATTATATTTTTTGAGAGAATGTTATCATGAAATGAGTTGAATTAACCAATTAAAGGTTTGTGTAGGTGGACTTCCTGCTTTAAGTTTATGATCTTGTTCTGTTGTCATTTGTGGTATAAATCAAATGACCAATTTCTGAATTTTTCATAAATCATTGGGTTTCTAAAGACTGGTATCGATTTTTGGAGCTTAATCCAATGTAATTATGATCTCTCTTTGGTTCATGAACCCACTGAAAAGTTTTACTCTTTAAAATCTCTAAAGTAAGGTCTAAATATGGCTCATACTTAGATTTCTTTGAATACAGAGTAACAAGAACTCCAAACCCTGGAACAGCATTAAATATTGAATATGAGTGTTTACATGTATAGCATCTACTTTATCACAGAAAATACAGAAGATATAGAGATCCATAGGAATCTATGAGAAAATGTTTATATAGCCCATTATGATCTCCTCGGTAGGTAATGTTGATTAGAATTCTCTGGAGGCCATATCTTAATTCATAATAATTTATTAAATTCTAAAAACCAGGCCAGAAAAGGTGGGGGGTGGAAGGGGGAACAACCAAAACTCTAGCCAAATTTGGCTTGACCACTCTTTTAGCCCACACCTACTCAGTCTGGAATTTTAAGAAAAGGGAATAATTTCCCCTTCCACCTTTCCAAAATATGTACTTTGCAATATCCTTTTCCCAAGTCTCTTTCACTGAAGTATTCTGACCCTAGTCCAGACAAAAGGTGGGTCTTCCAGATGCCAGAATTCACCACCAGCACATGTGCACTCTTCTCTGCATGGCTTTGCCTATCTTGTTTAATGGCTAGGTTCAGGGTACAAATAAATATTAATTTTCCAATAAGGATGCCTCAAATTCAGGAAATTCACAGCCCTTGGGAAATTTTAAACTGACTAAAAGTTCATACATAGAAAAACTGCTCTGTAATTTCTTCTCAGAAAAACAAAAATATTCAGGAAAACAAAAAGTATTCAAGAATTTGAGTTTCATAAGCTCCCGTCTCAGAGCACATGGAATTTCCTTCTATTGGGTAGCACTTAATATATACTACTACCCTAACAACACTTTTAGAATTTCATGTTTTTAATAAATAAGTTTTAGTAAGTGGGTATATTCATTAATATATGCTAAGCATCATGCTAAGCAGTGAAGGCATGACAACAAAAGTAAAAAAGTCCCAGAGTTTATGTCCTAATAAGAGAAGACAACACATATAAGAGAGTGATAAACTGAGAGGGATATTTTGGTTTGGGAATTTTGAGTGTAGCCATTTGGGAATAGATTGGCATCCTCCATATAGTAGCAGTGCTAGGAGTGCTTTGATTTTTATTTTCAGAGTTAAGAAGTAGGAACGTGCATACATAATGGTGATGTGATAAATATGGATTATACACCAGGTACTTTACAAATTAAAACTTTGGGGGCCCAAGGATGGGAGTTCTAGGTATGAAAATGTTATTATTATCTCTAAATAGATTTCAATTATGGGTCTTCTGCCACCAAAATTCAATAATAGATATGAGAGGACTTCCGGGTAAGATGGCGGCAGTGTAAGGAGCAGCTGCTCGATCTCTCCTGACTGAAGCATACAGAACTCCTCAAGGGGAAATAAAAACGAGTCCAGAGGAACGAAGGAACCCCACAATGGGGCACAGCATTGAAGGTACGCAGAATCGGGGCATTTCCACGCTATAAAGGGGTGAAACAGCTCTTACTAAAACGGGAGAGGAAGAAGCCCCTCCCCCACACCCCACCCCGCACACCTCACACAACGCCAACGCACAAGTGGGAAAACAGGACTGGGGCAACCAGATAAGCACTGGCAGCCCCGGGGCTTCTACCTGTGTGCTGCAAGACGAGGGACCCCAGGTGGCTGGGGTGTGCACGGACTTTCCCTGAGTGTCCACGTGGGTGAAGGCACCACCTCAGGCCAGGACAAAGGCCCCTAAAACTCGGCCTTTCCCAAGTGCTGAAGGCATCGTCTCAGGTGCGAATAAAGACCTCCAGCCCACAGACTTTCACTACCTTCTGCAGGGGTGAAGGCAGGCCCTAAGAGCATCTGTGCAGGCAAAGGCAGTGCCCTAGGCTTGAATAATGATCTCCAGCCCAGGCTTGGACCTCCAGTGAGGACCCGGTGCAGACCAGAGCACGGCAGTGGAAGCAGCCCCAAAGACTGCTGAAGGAACCTCCGGCAGAGGGGCAGACCGGGGTCAACCAGGAGGCCTGACCCGGAGGACAAGGAGACCCCAGAGACCCCCGGGAGCTTGCAAGGCCCAGGCAGACGCTGAGTGCAAAGACAAAGCTGAAAAGGGGCGGGGCCAAAAATGGCCAGCAATAAGGAAGTCCAGAAGAAAAAGACTATTAAGAGAAACTCTGGAACACTTGACAACTTCTACACAGAGAAAATCCAGACACCAGAGGAGGGAAAACAAAAATCCAAACCTCCCCCAAAAAATGAAAGCTAGTCACAAGCTATGGAAGAGTTTAAAAATGAAATGTTGAGGAAGATGGAAGAAATCTGGCAAGAAAATAACAGTTTAAAAGGCAAAATTTCGCAATTGGAAAGTGAGACAAGACATCTGAAGACCAAAAATGACCAGATTGAAAAGGAAAACCAAAACATTAGAGCTGAAATCCAAAACATTAAAGCCGAAAACCAAAACATTAGAGCCGAAAACCAAAACATTAAAGCCGAAAACCAAAATATTAAAGCTGAAAACCAAAACATTAAAGCCGAAAACCAGTCCTTAAAGGCTAGAATCGAACATTTAGAAACCAATGATCTCTCAAGATAACAAGAACAAATAATACAAAGCCAAAAGACTGATAAAATAGAAGGAAACATGAAACATCTCAATGAGAAAGTGACAGACCAAGAAAACTGGTCTAGAAGAGACAACTTGAGAATCATTGGTATTCCAGAAAAGGCAGAAATTAATAGAAACTTGGACTCCATACTTAAAGAAATTATTCAGCAAAATTGCCCTGAAGTTCTACAACAAGAGGGCAATATAGACATTGAAAGGATCCATAGAACACCCTCTACAATGGACCCAGAAAAGTCAACACCCAGAAATATAATAGCGAAATTTAAGAGCTTTCAAATTAAAGAAAAAATCTTACAAGAAGCCAGAAAGAGACAATTCAAATATCAAGGAGCACCAATAAGGATCACACAGGATCTGGCAGCCTCAACGCTAAAAGACCGCAAGGCTTGGAATACAATATTCAGAAAGGCAAGAGAGCTGGGCCTTCAGCCACGAATTAACTACCCAGAGAAACTAACCATATACTTCCAGGGGAAAGTATGGGCATTCAACAAAATTGAAGAATTCCAAGTTTTTGCACAAAAGAGACCGGGACTAAATGGAAAGTTTGACACTCAACCACAAATATCAAGAGAAAGATGAAAAGGTAAATAAGAAACAGAGGGAAAAGAAAGAAAACTCATAGTCTTTTAAGCTTGACTCTTTAAGGGCATAAATAAGATCTAATTATCTGTATTACTAGGTGGAGAAATGCTATGTATAATTCTCTGTAGTAAACTCTATACACTATTATAATATTCACTATTATAGCAACCAGAAGAATAATTCATAGGGAGAGGACAGGATACTAAATGGTCTAAAAAGACATGGGGGGTGGAAAAGAGGGGGGAATAGTAGGGGACACTAAGAAAAATCTGAGTAAATAAGAAAAATAAGATATTCTATTACACACAAAGAGGGCATGGGAAGGGGAGGGGATGAATAATATCATAAGAAGGAGAGGAAGAGAGCATAATCAAACCTTACTCTCAGTGTAATCAACCCGGAGAAGGAAGAGTAGCTTTATTATCCATTCAGATAAAAAACTCTATCTAACCCTACTGAGAAAGTCAGTAGGGATAAACCAAAGGGAGCAAGGGAGTGGGGAGGCCAAAAAAGGGAGGGGAGAAGAAGGGGGAGGGAATTCATTTGGTCTTTAAAAAAAAACAAAAAGAGGGGAACAACAAAGGAGGGGGCAGAAAGGGAAGTCAATCAAGGGAGGGGATAAGGGATAGCGGCTCAAAGCAAACCACTGGTGCAAAAGAAAATAGTGTAATAAGAAGGAGTGGGTCTAGGGGAGGATACAAAAATGTCAGTGAATACACAACTAACAATTGTAACTCAATGTGAACGGGATAAACTCACTCATAAAACGGAATCAAATAGCAGAGTGGATCAGAAACCAAAATCCTACCATAGGTTGTCTACAAGAAACACATATGAGGCGGGTAGAAACACACAAGTTCAAGGTTAAGTGTATGAGCAAAATCTTCTGGGCATCAAATGAGAAAAACAAGGCAGGAGCGGCTATCATGATCTCTGACAAAGCCAAAGTAAAAATAGATATGATTAAAAAAGACAGGGAAGGTCATTACATCCTGATTAAAGACAGTATAAACAATGAAGAAATAACACTGCTCAATATATATGCACCAAGTGGTATAGCATCCAAATTCATAAAGGAGAAACTGGCAGAGCTCAAGAAGGAAATAGATAGTAAAACCATACTAGTGGGAGATCTAAATATTCCTCTTTCAGATCTAGATAAGTCAAACCAAAAAATAAATAAGAAAGAGGTAAGAGAGATGAATGAAGTCCTAGAAAAATTAGATTTAATTGATATGTGGAGAAAAATAAATAGGGACAAAAAGGAATACACCTTCTTTTCAGCTGCACATGGTACATTCATGTAGATTGTAATAGGGCATAGAATCATGGCAAACAAATGCAGAAGAGCAGATATAATAAATGTAACCTTCTCAGATCATAATGTGATAAAAATAATAATCAGTAAGGGCACCTGGACAGGCAAGTCAAAAAACCAATTGGAAATTAAACAATATGATTCTCCAAAACCAAATTGTCAAAGAAGAAATCATAGAAACAATCAACAATTTCATTGAAGAGAATGACAATGATGAGACATCCTACCAAACTCTGGGATGCGGCCAAGGCAGTACTCAGGGGGAAATTTATATCCTTGAGTGCATATATTAACAAATTAAGGAGGGCAGATATTAATGAATTGGGCATGCAACTCAAAAAATTAGAAAGCGAACAAATAAAAAACTCCCAGATGAAAACTAAATTAGAAATACTAAAAATTAAGGGAGAAATTAATAAAATCGAAAGTAAAAGAACTATTGAATTAATAAATAAGACTAGAAGCTGGTACTTTGAAAAAAACAGATAAAATAGACAAAGTACTAGTCAATCTAATAAGAAAAAGGAAAGAAGAAAACCAAATTGACAGTATTAGAGATGAAAAGGGAGACCTCACCTATAATGAAGGAGAAATTAAGGCAATCATTAAGAACTATTTCGCCCAATTATATGGCAACAAATATAACAATTTAGGAGATATGGATGAATATTTACAAAAATATAAATTGCCTTGATTAACAGCAGAAGAAATAGAATACCTAAATAATCCCATATCAGAAATAGAAATTGAACAAGCCATTAAAGAACTCCCTAAGAAAAAATCACCAGGACCTGATGGATTCACAAGTGAATTCTATCAGACATTCAAAGAGCAACTAATCCCAATACTATAAAAATTATTTGATATGATAAGCAAAGAAAAAGTCCTACCAAATTCCTTTTATGACACAAATATGGTACTGATGCCAAAGTCAGGTAGACCAAAAACAGAGAAAGAAAACTATAGACCAATCTCCCTAATGAACATAGATGCAAAAATCTTAAATAGAATATTATCAAAGAGACTCCAGCAAGTAATTAAGAAGGTCATCCACCATGATCAGGTGGGATTTATACCAGGAATGCAAGGATGGTTCAACATTAGGAAAACCATCCACATAATTGACCATATCAACAGTCTAACAAACAAAAATCACATGATTATCTCAATAGATGCTGAAAAAGCCTTTGACAAAATACAGCATCCATTCCTATTGAAAACATTGAAAAGTATAGGAATAGAAGGACCCTTCCTAAAAATAATAAACAATATATACCTAAAACTATCAACAAGCATTATATGCAATGGGGGTAAATTAGAAGCCTTCCCAATAAGATCAGGAGTGAAACAAGGATGCCCATTATCACCTCTATTATTCAACATTGTACTAGAAACACTAGCAGTAGCAATTAGAGAAGAAAAAGAAATTGAAGGTATCAAAATAGGCAATGAGGTGACTAAGCTATCACTCTTTGCAGATGATATCATGGTATACTTAAAAAATCCTAGAGAATCAACTAAGAGGCTGGTAGAAATAATCAACAACTTTAGCAAAGTGGCAGGATAGAAAATAAATGCACATAAATCATCAGCATTTCCATACATTTCCAACACATTAGAACAGCAAGAGGTAGAAAGAGAAACACCATTTAAAATCACCCTAGACAATAAAACTGGACCTCAACAATTGGAAAGCCATTAACTGTTCATGGGTAGGACGAGCTAACATAATAAAAATGAACATCTTACCCAAATTAATTTACCTATTTAGTGCCATACATATCAAATTACCAAAAAACTTCTTTACTGAATTAGGAAAAACTATAACAAATTTCATTTGGAATAACAAAAGATCAAGAATATCAAAGGAAATAATGAAAAAAATGTGAAGGAAGGGGACCTAGCAGTACCAGATATCAAACTATACTATAAAGCAGCAGTCATTAAATCAATATGGTACTGGCTAAGATATAGAAGGGAGGATCAGTGGAATAGACTTGGGGTTAATGACGTCAGCAAGACAGTGTATGATAAACCCAAAGAGCCCAACTTTTGGGACATGAACCCACTATTTGACAAAAACTGCTGGGAAATTTGGAAAACAATATGGGAGAAATTAGGTTTAGATCAACATCTCACACCCTACACCAAGATAAATTCAGAATGGGTGAATGACTTGACTATAAAGAGGGAAACTATAAATAAGTTAAGTAAACACAGAATAGTATACTTGTCAGATCTCTGGGAAAGGAAAGATTTAAAACCAAGCAAGAGTTAGAGAAAATTACAAAAAGTAAATTTAATGGTTTTGATTATATTAAGCTAAAAAGTTTTTGTACAAACAAAAACAATGTAGTCAAAATCAGAAGGGAAACAACAAATTGGGAAAAAATCTTTATAACGAAAAACTCTGACAGGGGTTTAATCACTCAAATATACAAGGAGTTAAAGCAATTGTGTAAAATATCAAGCCATTCCCCAATTGATAAATGGGCAAGAGACATGAATAGGCAATTTTCAGATAAAGAAATCAAAAGTATCAAAAAGTACATGAGAAAGTGTTCCAAATCTCTAATAATTAGAGAAATGCAAATCAAAACAACTCTGAGGTATCACCTCACACCTAGCAGATTGGCTAAAATGAAAGAAGGGGAGAGTAATGAATGTTGGAGGGGATGTGGCAAAATTGGGACATTAATGCACTGCTGGTGGAGTTGTGAAATAATCAGGCCATTCTGGCTGGCAATTTGGAACTATGCCCAAAGGGCTATAAAAGACTGCCTGCCCTTTGATTCAGCCATACCATTGCTGGGTTTGTACCCCAAACAGATCATAGATAAACAGACTTGTACGAAAATATTTATAGCTGCGCTTTTTGTAGTGGCAAAAAAACTGGAAAATGAGGGGATGTCCTTCAATTGGGGAATGGCTGAACAAATTGTGGTATATGCGGGTGATGGAATACTATTGTGCTAAAAGGAATAATAAACTGGAGGAATTCTATGCAAATTGGAGAGACCTCCAGGAAGTGATGCAGAGTGAAAGGAGCAGAGCCAGAAGAACATTGTACACAGAGACGGATATGCTATGGTAAAATCAAATGTAATGGGCTTCTGTACCAGCAGCAATGCAATGACCCAGGACAATTCTGAGGGATTTATGGTAAAGATGCTACCCACATTCAGAGGAAGGACTGCAGGAGAGGAAACATATAAGATAAACAATTGCTTGAATGCATGGGCTGAGGCGGACATGAATGAGAAATAGACCCTGAACAAGGACACTTGTTACAACCAGTGGAAATGTGCGTTGGCCATGGGGAGGAAAGCGGAGGGTGAAGGGGAAAGTAGGGGCATAAAGTATGTAAACAGATTAAAAACGAATATTAATAAATGTCTAAGAAAAAAAAGAAAAAAAAGAAAAAAATAATAGATATGAGATCAAATTTCCCTTCTAATATTAGGAAATTTAGCATTTGCATAGATATTTGAGGTTGGGGGCTTTAACACTGACTCAGATTTTTGTCTCCTATGAATTTCTGGGTATCTTCAATGAGAATTCTTATTCCTATATTATAGCTCCTTTTTGATGCTTCTAAATTTATGGATATGTGTAGAATATTCATACATTGGTAGGGTATACATATACATATATGTATACATATATACTATTTTATATGTTGGTATACATATATACTATTTTATGTATACATATATACATACATACATACATACATTATCTGTACCCCCTCCAAGTTTAATGGATGTTGGATTTGATTTTCAAGACCCTAGGCAAGTTCATCATTGCTATATTTTCAAACAATAGTTCAGAAAACTCAAATCTATTGTCAGAAATTATCTTCTTAATGCTTTTGAACCTCTCTAATTACTTTTTCTCTTTTGTCTCTCATTTCTTCTGCTAGTCTTTCCATTCTACCTCTTTTCAATGGGTGGCAGAAATGCAAACATCTAAAATTTAGTGTCGTTGTCTACTTTTTTTTTGAATTTAAACATTTATTAATAATCATTTTTAACATGGTTACATGATTTATGCTCCTACTTTCCCCTTCACCCCCCGCACTCCCCTCACCCATGGCTGACACACATTTCCACTGGTTTTATCATGTGTCCTTGATCAAGACCTATTTCCAAATTGTTGGTAGTTGCATTGGGGTGGTAGTTTCAAGTCCACACCCTCAATCATGTCCACCCCAACCCATGTGTTCAAGCAGTTGCTTTTCTTATATGTTTCCTCTCCTGCAGTCCTTCCTCTGAATGTGGGTAGCATCTTTACCATAAATCCCTCAGAGCTGTCCTGGGTCATTGCATTGCTGCTGGTACAGAAGCCTATTACATTCGATTTTACCACAGTATATCAGTCTCTGTGTACAATGTTCTTCTGGCTCTGCTCCTTTCGCTCTGCATCTGTTCCCGGAGGTCTCTCCAATTTGCATGGAATTCCTCCAGTTTATTATTCCTTTTAGCACAATAGTATTCCATCACCCGCATATACCACAGTTTGTTCAGCCATTCCCCAATTGAAGGGCATCCCCTCATTTTCCAGTTTTTTTGCCACCACAAAAAGCGCAGCTATAAATATTTTTGTACAAGTCTGTTTATCTATGATCTCTTTGGGGTACAAACCCAACAATGGTATGGCTGGATCAAAGGGCAGGCAGTCTTTTATAGCCCTTTGAGCATGATTCCAAATTGCCAGCCAGAATGGCCTGATTATTTCACAACTCCACCAGCAATGCATTAATGTTCCAATTTTGCCACATCCCCTCCAACATTCATTACTCTCCCCTTCTTTCATTTTAGCCAATCTTCTAGGTGTGAGGTGATACCTCAGAGTTGTTTTGATTTGCATTTCTCTAATTATTAGAGATTTGGAACACTTTCTCATGTGCTTATTGATACTTTTGATTTCTTTACCTGAAAATTGCCTATTCATGTCTCTTGCCCATTTATCAATTGGGGAATGGCTTGATATTTTATATAATTGCTTTAACTCTTTGTATATTTGAGTAATTAGACCCCTGTCAGGGTTTTTCGTTATAAAGATTTTTTCCCAATTTGTTGTTTCCCTTCTGATTTTGACTACATTGTTTTTGTTTGTACAGAAGCTTTTTAGTTTAATATAATCAAAACCATTTCATTTACATTTTGTAATTTTCTCTAACTCTTGCTTGGTTTTAAAGTCTTTCCTTTCCTAGAGATCTGACAAGTATACTATTCTGTGTTCACTTAACTTATAGTTTCCCTCTTTATATTCAAGTCGTTCACCCATTCTGAATTTATCTTGGTGTAGGGTGTGAGATGTTGATCTAAACCTAATCTCTCCCATATTGTTTTCCAAATTTCCCAGCAGTTTTTGTCAAATAGTGGATTCGTTGTCTACTTTTTTTTAAAAAAGTATTTGTACTTTTTTTTATTACTTCATTATAACTTTATTCTTAGAATGTCTATTACCAGGAGTTCAATGGTAAATATTTAACAACTATTTCTCCCCAGGGGTGGGTGGGTGATACTTTTCAGTTTAATCTGCATATTAATATATTCTTCATCATTTTCTTGTTTAGAAAATCAGCAAAATATAGGAGTATCTGCTGATTCTGAGATACTTGCACTGAAAATTTAACAATAGGCTCTTATTAACTGGCAAAAGCTAGTTCTAACAAACCTTTGATCCTATTCACTTATAGAGATTGAGGTTGGCAAGACTGATGCTGACAGAGGAACCTAAAATGTATTAACAAATATTATAGAGTCTTAAGCAAGAATCTAAAGGTTGTAGATATAAAGGTGGCAGATCAGTCTAACTGAGCATCTCTATTCTTCAAGCTATGTGGGGGCCAAAGGACACTAAACTAAGCTATGCTCCATCAAAAAGCATTTCCTAATATCCTTTAATATTATACTAGAGACAAAATGGCATTGATTATACTCCTTCTAGTATTTACACTGTAATTTATTTAAAAGACACTGGGAGAATGTACATTAAAATTAATAATTTAGGTATTTATTATATGTGGAAGCAAGATGTTTAATGATCAGAATGATTTCTTGAAATTGCAGGTTTAGGCCATGTAATTTGTACTTTTTATGAATGAATGGAATTTTTTGGAATCCTAAAAATTTCAAAATCATATAACTGTAGAGAATTTTAGAAGCCATTTAGATCAGCCTCCTATCATGAATGCAATCTCTCTTGCAATAACCCAATAGTTTCTTTTGGAAGTTTCTAGCAACTGAAGCTCATAACTTCATGAAGCTGCCTTGGATACTTTGGCTGGGAGAGCTATGAGTGTTCTTTACATTGAGTCAAAAGCATCCATTTATTAATGGAAGACTTCCAAGACTTCCCTTTATTAATCCTAGGCCATCCTTCAAAAACAGCATGGACAAGGCTTCTTCTGTTTTTACATGAGAGGAACAGCATGCTGTTATGAAAATATCTTAGATACAGAACAGGAAGAGACCTAGTTTTAAATTCCATCTCTGACACTAACTCAATATGTTTTCTTGGTTAAATCACTTGACATCCTAACCTTTAAGGTCCTCATATATAAATTAGCATTAATAATACCTATAGTAGATGGCAAATTAGGGGCAGCAACCCAACTGAAGATTACCAACATTCTTCACTAACTACTCCAAATAAATAATACCTCAAATTGTAGGAGTTAAATTAATGTTCAATACTTTAAGTATTATTTTTTAAAGTTTATTATCTGACAAAATAGAACCACATGACTAAGTTTTTTTTTTCAAAGCTGTGACAGGAAGGAAAGAGTGCTAGACACAGAACTCCATCCAGTTTATCTCCTGTCTCCATTAGCACATAATGACAGGAAGTGAGTGGGGTTCTGGAAATCATAGTTTTCTGGGGATACTAGGGATTGTAGTTTTTAGGGTAACAGATTCTAATTTCCTCTAAAGTCCTCTCTGGGATCCTTTGGAAGACTAGTCTCCCCAATGGATCTTGTAAACATAACCAACTTATAAATTTGCAGTAATTTGTGGATAAAAGGAAAAGAGAACAAAACCAATGATTGGTAGGCACACTGACAAAAAAAACCAATTGGAGGAAGTTCCCTTAGGCATAAGAGTATACATTGTTGTATTAGGGTACCATAAGATGACAGGGCGTCAGTAGCAATGTAGTCTCCCTAATCCTCTGGGCTATGGAGGGACACACCCACAGGGAGGGGCAGGATCTTGTGAAAGCACTCCTTCACTTCCCCCCTCCTGCTAAGTAGTTGGGAAGTCAGTTACAGATTGGTAATGGTGGACAAATTGTCTTGTTAACTCCTAGGTCAAGACAGCTAGTAAGGCAATGCTAAACTCCTAAAGATGATAACTTTCTCTTAATTGTTTCCCCACAGGATAGGATTGATGTCTTAGAAGCTCACAGGCTCAGAGAATTAGGATTAATTTCAGGGCTATAGGTAGGGGGGACTTGGCTTAAGGAGGTTGTGAGTATATCCCCAAAATATATATCTAGGCACTATTCCCAGGTTATAAAGGTTTAATGATAGGTGGGAATGGGAAGGATGGGAGATAGATAAGGATTGATAAGGTCAGAGAAACCCTCAAAAAGTTATGTCAAAGCAGCCCCTCCCCCAAAGGAGGTAAGGTATCTTGAATGGCTGATCTGCTCTCTAACCCTATAAATATTTTTCTTCTATATCAAGATAGCTAAAGTATGTGATATAGTTGAATGTCTAACCAAAGTAAAATAGTTTAGGAATCAGGAACTGAATGGCTGAGCTCAGAGTCACCCAGATTGCAGAGACAGCCCCAGACTCAAGATCCAGGACTCAAGACCAACAAGCAGGGAGACCTGCCTTCTCATACCAAGGCTCCAACTGCCTTTAACTGACCCCTCTCTTAGAGTTCTGGGGGGCCCTATGGAATTCTGTGATGTAGCCTGAAACCCCCTCTGCAGCTTGAACCCCTCTCATGAATATGGATCTCATAACATACAAAATAAATGTGTTATAACTCCCCATAGTTCAATCAGTTATACTTCATGGTTCATTCTGGGTCTTCTGATGGTGTGGAGGTTTCTTCAGGCATCTTCATGGTGCCTTCTGCAAACAATTCATCTTCTAGATTCAAAGAGTTATCAGGTTCCTTTTCCTGAAATGATTCTTTCTTGAAAGATTTTTTAGTTTTATGACAATTATACAATCCCTTTGAAAATTACACAATTCTCCCCAACAAGTATGTTGACTAATACTTGGATCCACTCAGGTAGCCAATGAAGCTCGCGACTTTCAATCTTGGCTGAAATGGTCCCTCTTGGGGGACATTCAGGGGTACCATGCCCCTTAGGAAAACTTTATAAGACTGTAACTCATCACAGGGTAACCAACCGCTTGCGTTTGCTCCCTCCTTCGGCATAGGACTGTAACAGCTCTAAAAGTCATGTCTTTCATATGATTTATCCATTTTAATATGGAGGCAAGTAGTGCTATAGCACTTCACTTCAGCTACTAAATGGACCCTTAATGATTATGGTAAGTGCTAATGGCAGTGCTGTCTGGTAGTTTGTATCACAGGGGCATATAAAGTATTTAAAAATACATGTTTTGACTATGTATTGTAAGGGTTATTCTTGCCTATAGATGCAAAGCAGCCACAAAGGACCACCTTGCAGGGGATGGGCAGTCTATTAGGCCAGTTGTTGCCATTTCCCCCAGGAGGTTGGTCTGAGAAGATCCTTACAAATGGGCTCAAATACTATGGCTCCTTAATGGGAATCAAGTCAAAAGTCTCTCAAACTGATGGATATGGCAAGAGATGAAGTTCTGTCAGTTGAGTGGATATTACAGGCTAACAGGTGTGATTCACAGATAAGATTATTTGAGGATATCTACAGGAATCCCTCTAATCAAGATTCTCTCACTAACTGCCAAGCCTTGTTATGATGAAGGATTTTACTCAGGGATGTATAAAGTTAGAACTGATCAACTGTATAAACCAAGGCTTTGATATAACAAAGGTAACTTTTAATTTTTCAGGGAAAGGTACAAATTGGGAAGGTATAAGGAATTTGGGTTAGATGGAAGAGGAGAGAGGGATGAGGTAACTCTAACAATTAATCAAGATGGATCACAGCCAGGTCTCCCCTTTCTGGGTAAGCCCTTCTCAGAGTTTCACTTCTCTATCTAACTTCTGACTCTCTAGTGACTAACTAAATAAATAGAAGAGTAAGCTTGGCAGATTGATAGCAGGTATTGGTTGTAGATTGTCTGTAATGATTTGATGATGTTAACCTTGTTATCAGTTGATGATATATATATCATCAACTGATAACAAGGTTATGTATATATGTATATGTATGTATATATGTATATGTATGTATATCAGCAGCAGCAGAGAGAGCAGGCTATTGAGGGAACTGGAGACACAGCTTGAATCAGTGCAGTGGAACAGGCAATGATATTCTTGATATGAATCAGCAAGGTTCTATGGAGAGTCCTACCCTGACCTCCTTCCCTCCACCCTTGACCCAAACTCAGGACTGAGTTCAGTTGCCTGGGGTTCACTCCCTTATATAGTGCTGTTCTAACTGGCCCTAACTGCCTTCCAGTTTCTTGGGGTTCCAAAATATGAACCCCATTTCTTTGCTACTTGTTGAAATGGTTACAGTATGTACATGCAAATGAAGTGGAGAACAGAGAGAATGTTAAAATAATTTAGACCACAAAATCATCAAAGCCTGAAATATCTGGTTAATTGATATAGCAGTATTTCTAGACTACAATAAGCAGATAATTGAATATATAAGCAGATTCAAAATCTTCGAAGAATTAGCATGTATTGCAACATGGGAGTTTATATTATGAAAATGGGTTGTTATACAGTATTTCCAATACCGGGCTATCTAAAACAACTTGGATAGCAACCAAGACAGGCCTGTTGTATGTCAAACTGTTTGCTGTAATCCACCAATAAGCCACAATAGACATGTACCTTGAGAAGGGATATCCTGGGAAAAGGAAGCCTGATTCAACATATGTTAAAAATAAATTAGATATTTAACATCTATAAAGCTGTATAAGGCAAATGACATATGTATGGCAGATGAGTGAAGAATATTCTGGTGATTTGTAAAGAACAACTTGGGAATTAGACAACTTTGAATATTTTGATTGACCAAATCTAGATGTATTTCAGGGATAGATGCACAGACAATTCAAATTAATATTTATTTAATAGGTTATTGATTCAAAGTTTTCCACAATGTGAATTAACTTACTTTTCCACACATATGTTCTACTATTTCATACATGAAGACTTTCAGCCAGTTATATTAATTCCAGTGTTCCCAGAATATACCATATGATATAGAACTCTCTTTTCTTTTCTTAGATTCATTCCAAATCTAGAACTGCTTGAGTTTATCTTTCATCTAATATTTTTCATTTGAAACAATAATAAAATTGATCTTGTTTGAAAACTGAAGTTTTCCTTAAACAAATTCAATCTCCTTTTTATTTCATCATTAGGAAGTCATTTTCCTGTGACATTGTCCTAGAAGTGACTCACATTTGAGGTAATGGACCACTTGGAGCACAAGGATACAAAGAAAAAACAATCACTTTAAGTAATATATATATATATACGACCTCAGATAAAAGTAGTTCATAAAAAAAGTAAAAGCAGTCATCAAGGAAGCCATGAAGGTCTCAAGTTCTCTGATGGAGCTATAGACTGATCGTTACCTACTCCTTTCCCAAAGATATCAACACTAGATAGTAGGTCAATTT
The DNA here is from genome assembly GCF_016433145.1 of Gracilinanus agilis. Classification (NCBI taxonomy): domain Eukaryota; kingdom Metazoa; phylum Chordata; class Mammalia; order Didelphimorphia; family Didelphidae; genus Gracilinanus; species Gracilinanus agilis. The sequence goes on along the minus strand of NC_058133.1, from coordinate 435,890,542 downwards.
AAATGAGGGCAAAACAATCACTCAAATTGCTATAGGTCCGTAGGACCTGCTACATACAGCATCTTGTCTCTTTATAGCTTGGTTAGTGGTATAGGTATGGGGAGCATAATTCAAACTGTACCAAGTCTACCAGTATCCTGGCCCACACCAGTAATCTTAAAGAGTTAGTAATTTGGGTATAGCTTGGCATAGATCAAAGTCTACTCAGCTCACAGATCTTTTAAAAGGCATTCTTTGAGAACAATTCATGACTAAGAATCTAGGAAGATATGGGTAAAAACTAAAGACCTATTTAATTACATGATCTTGAGCAAATCATGTAGGCTATGTAGCTTTTACAATTTATGATGTCCTTTACATATATTGTTCGAACCCAAAACAACCCTATGAGATAGACACTATATGTATCATTCTTTTCTATCCTGATGAAAAAGTCCATTTGAATGATTTGCTAATGGTGATACAATTAACAAGTGTAAGAAGAAACTTTTAAATTGAGGTCTGCTTTTACCTCAAAGCTAGTTCCATAACATCACTTAAGTTTTGTTGTTTCTCTATGAAATGAATAATTTGGATTAGTACCTCCAGGTTCTGATTTATAATTCTTACTATTGTCTTTAGTGGAAGACAATGAAATGAATTGGCACTAAAGTGGTTTGGAAGTTATCCTCAAATCTTGCTATAACAGCATATTCAAAAGAAGATACTTGCATAAAATGAAATTAGGCTATTATTTTCTTCCATATTTCCAATTTACAATGTACCTCAAACTTTCAAATATATTTTGCTGTTGAAGTAAAAGGAAGTTTTTGCTTTTCGAAGAAGCAAAGATGTCAGGGAAAAAAGTCAACCTTCTCCCATAGGTCTCCATCTCCCTTAAGACATCTTCCACAGAATCATTTTTTCTTTGATGTTGTCCATCCTTGAGATTTGGAGCTCTTTGCAACTTATTGTAACCCTTTGCCTTCAATCTCATCCAAATAGTCATCAAAACCAATTCAGAAGCAAGCAAAAATATACTCCTGTTCTTGATCTCTAGCTGAGTGTATACATGACACTTGGGGCTAGAGGAACAGACTGCCCAGTCATACTGATATACCCCCTCCCTGACTATTCAGTGCTAACAGTATGTTTCAAAGGCACTCAGTACAAGTGTTTGGCTCCTTGACATTCTCTCAGTGGGGCTTCTCTTTTAGAAATCATCAGTGTCTCTGCAGTGCTTCTCTTTGTACAGGCGAGAACAGATTGACGTATTTGAAGACTCTCACTCTGTTGACTTCTTGTTGGCTGATGGAAGTTTCATTTAAATGAGTTGGAAATTCTTCTTATTGGATTGTGGGAAAAATGCACAGAGTGATTCATGGGTGGAAAATATGCCTTTTGTTTCAATTACCTCACATCTTTGCCACCATGAAATATATGTCTTTGTAGTTTGATTGATAAGCCTGTCTACTCAAGACACTCCCTACCCCATGAGAATTACTCTGGAATGTACTTTGTAGTCCTTTTCTCACTAGGGGTTTCAGAACTTTTTGGTGGCCTTTAAAACAACAACAATAACAGCAACATATGGCATTCGTTTTATCTCGCATGGCTTCATTTTTTATACATCAGAGTTCTCGATTAAACAGAAAAGTGCAATGGACATAGAATTAATCATTAAATTAGAAGACTTGGATTCAGACTTAAATTCTGCTATTTAATTTATTTGGTTTTATATTTGGAGAAATCACATGACCTTTCTAGGTCTTAGGGTAGTTAACTAAAAAATGATAGCTGAGCTAAATAAATTATATCTGAGGTCTTTTCCAGTGCAAAATCCATGATCCTATTTTTCATCTCATACAATGTTACATTAAGAGATGACTTTTATGAAGAGAGACATACCTTTTCTCTGGAGAGCTAGAATGTGGTAGGGGCAGAATGAATTTTATAACTTCAATTTTAGACCTAGAGCAGGGGTGTCAAACTCAAATAGAAGCATGAGCCACTAAGCCACAAATAAGGATCCCTACAGCCTGAATATTTACTTTAAAAAAACACATATTAAGATTCTGTTTGATTGTATCTTCACTCTTTTTGTTAAATATTTCCCAAATATATTTTAACCTCCAACCCACTTGGGAATATTGTGGGCAGTGATCTAGATCTCTAGAAGGTCTCTAACAGTTCTTCTAACTCAGAAATATCATATTTCTACTTCCCTGGATTTCTTTAAGGATGTGTCTACCTTATTAGGAAAGTCAGGGGAGATGGAAAATCTCCACAATGGATTCCTAGAGGATGTTGTAATTAATAAGAATATTGCACTCGGTAAATATGCCAATGCCACATATAAAAAGATAAATGGCTCTGAAGGCATGATATGATATCTAGGTTCTGTGTTTGAATGATGTCAAAAAGTAACCAGTTACCAACCATTGAAATTCCTAATTTTTAAAAAGGGATATCAATCACTTGTTATATAATTAAATTCACAAGTATATGAAAAATGTATGAAAAGTAGCTACATAAATTGTTAGGGTGAACTTTCTTACTTGGCTGTTTCCTTTAACAATAAAATCATAAGCCAGATCCTTATCCACTATTAATTTTATCTCCTAATGGCAGCAGCTGAAAAAGAGCTCATAGATTCCTATTTTAATTACAAGTCACAGAATCACAAGATTACAGTATTAGAAAAGAGAAAAAAAAGAGTAAGATGAATAATATGATCAAAATTCTCAGCTACAAAAAATCCAGCATTTTTTGTTTACAACATTTACAAACCTTCCCTTTAATAATGTATTCCTGGGGCAACTAGTCTTACCACTCTTCTGCCTTGGAACCAATAGTTAGTACTGATTCTAAGACAGAAAATAAGAGTTTTAGAAAACAAATCGATGTATTCCAGAATACAGAATCAAACTCAAGTTCATTAGTTCATAGTTTCAGAAATCACTGGCCTTTTCACAGCCATAAGAACCCCCTCCATAATTCATGAACTTTACAGATCATTGACAGGAGCTCAATAAATATATCCAACAGTTCTTTTGGTAGCTTAAGGTTGTAGTTCATCTGACCTGGGTGACTTGAACATATTAAGTACACGTATAGACTTTCTTATTATCTCCTTACTAATAACAGATTTCAAAATCTTGAATTTTTTTCATGTCTAGTCATTTTTCTTCATAAAAGCATAGATTTAGAGCATGAAGGAATCATATGTGGCACCTCATCCAACTACTTCACTATGTAGGTCATAAAATAATACATAGAGCTTGATTTGGAAGAGATCTTGGAAGTCATTTTACAGAGCAGAAAACTGAGACCCAAGGAGGTCAAGTGGCATATAGTAAATAGAAAAACTGAGATTTAAACTTGAGTTCTATGGTTTCACATTGAGCAATATTTCCATTGTGCCATGATGTTCTCCAGATATTTTGCATCAGGCTGAAAGATATAAGAGGAAAGAGTTGTTCTGCTTTTCTCTATTTTTCCTTATTCTAAGTGAAATGTTCCTTTTATTGGCTATACTTTAGCAGAGTCTGGATGAACTTCTGACAGAGCTGTTGTCACAGGGACTCCTGCACCTGGTGCGTCAGGGGAGGAGGGTAGAGACTGACCTTTAGGGTCCTTTCCAACTCTGAAATTCTATGATGTTAAAGAATAGGAAAATTCATTAACTGTCTGATACAATATATCAGTGAAAGCACATCATGTACTTTAAAAAATAACTCTTTTTATTGGTCTCACTGATGATGAAAACAAGAGATTTATGACCTCAACAAAGTACAGAATTTAGTATATATTGCAGATGAACTGGTGAACTCAATCCATCTTCCAGCTTCTGGAAAAGAATGAGGTTGGATGTTTCTACTGAAGGATGTTAGATAAAGGTTCTTTCTTAAAGGATATTAAGCCTGGAGTGAACCCTATTGTGCACTTTTATAACTTTTTTTTACTGAAGGTTCTTCATATTTAATAGTTTCTCACATTGCATGTAGATACAATTTGAATAATCATTTTTTTTTTTACATTTTGTGATCCATGTTATTTCCCTCCTTCCTACTCTGCTTCCCTGAGATGTGTGTGTGTGTGTGTGTGTGTGTGTGTGTGTGTGCTGTATATGTGCTAACATGCAAGATATATTTCCAGGTAGATCATGTTGTGGAAAAAAGACACATATTGCTTACATTAGAGAAAAATTCATGGAGGAAATAAAGTGAATAATGGTATCCTCCAATCTGCATTCAGACTTCAACAGTTCCTTCTATGACAGTAGAAATATGAATGTATCTAAGATTCAATAAGTACTTACAATTTAATCTAGAAGACAAGCTTTTTAACATTGGACAAGCCACTTAACCATTGTCTGCCTCACTTTATAGTTTCCTCAACTATAAAAGGAGGATATTAATATCACATCTCTCAGCGTTGTGAGAATCAGATGAAGCATTATTTTAAAAGTGTTTATTACAGTGCCTAGCACATAGAGAGTACTTACTAAATATTTATTTCTTATTTCTTTTGTAAAAATAGAGGTATATATTGAAGAGGGTTTGATGTGGGAGAGAGTGACAGACCTGGTGTGAATGTCTGTTGACTCCCCTCTCAATATTCTACTTTTTCTAAAGACAACAGAGGACGTTTCTCTGGAATGGTGGAAGTCCAGAGAACGGGAGCTGGCCCTGGATGCTGAAGGGAAGGCTGTCCTTTTTGGAGAGGTGGGTAGTAACGCTGGTAGATCAAGCTTGGACCCTCTCCCTACAGAACCCCCCCTATGGCCAGTGTCATCACTGTCAGGGGTCTCGCTCAAAGCAGCTGCTCAAAACCCTTTTCCCCTCTTTGCCTCATGTAATGACTTTCCTTGATCTGACTGTGAATTGGTTTATTTTTGAGATGAACAAGGTAGCTGGAGAAGGGAGAGGATAGAGGAATCCTGGGGGAATAGGTTTGAGGGAAGAGGAGACCCTATTTGGGGTTTCTTGTTTTCTTCAGCTGAGCCAAGGTGGCTCTGCTCCAACCTAACTATCCTCTTCTTATCTAATTAAAGTCTCTCTCCTCCCTTAACCAGTGGCCAGTGTCCTTCTTGGGAAGTCAAGGGAAGGAAAGTATCTTCAGGGTGACCCCCTGAAGTTCAGGGATCTGTAGTTGGCAGCTGTAGTTGTTCATTCTTTCCCTAATGGAGGCTCTCCAACTACAGGAACCTTCTTTCTCTTCTGAGCAAGGGAAAATGGAAGCCAGGCTTTTCCACAGGTGGCAATCTAGAGCTCCTGGACTTTGCTCCTCACTCGGCAGATTTCAGAGGGCAAAACTTTTCAGTGAACGGTTTTCCCCATAACCCTCTTCTCCCACTCCAATTGTCACTGCCCCTTCCATCACATTCCAATCGCTGTCTGCATCCATCTCAGTGAGTCGAAGTACCCAAAACTTGATTCAGTTTTCCTTTCCACACTTTCTCATCCAGGAGAATGATGACTTTTGCTTTCATATATTCAAAGGACTTATTGAAATGGGTCATATGGAAGTAAGATCAGATTTGTTCTGCTTGGCACCTAGATGACAGAACTAGGACCAAAAGTTATCCCACTTTTCTTTATTTTAAAAATCTCATCCTTCCCTATTCTTCCCATTTGCATGCAAATAATTTCAGCTTTCCCAAATCTAAAAAAAATTATTTGGCTTTCTTAACCCATTTAACCACTACTTTCATCTTTCTTCATCACTTTACTGCCAAAGATTTTGGGGAAATGTTGTCTGCACTTGATATTAACACTCCCTCACCACCCACACTATCTCAAATTAATCACTCAGAAGTCAATAATGACCTTCCAATCATCACATCCACTGGCATATTTTTAGTCTCCATTCCTTTGCTGTTGACCAAATCCTCTTTTACAGTGTTGTAATCTTTTCCTTTTTCTTCAGAGATACTCTCCTAGTTCTCCTTTGACCTTTTGAAGCACTCTTCTATTTCAAACTGGTTCTTTATTCTCTTCTCAAACTCTTTAGGGGTATATACCCCTAATATTATTCCCTTACCCTTCTCACTTCTCTCTCTTTACTCTTTAATAATCTTTATGTAAAGTACTCTTTAGGAACTTATTCACTCCTACGGCTTCCAAAATCACCTCCATGTAGAAGACACACATTTTTAGCTTTTACTCTGATGATTCCTGAACAACATGTACAATGACTCACATGGCATTTTTCAGGATGTTTCACCAGCACCCAAGTGTCCAAATTTGCTCCTTTATCTTTCTTCTTAAAACTACTTTCCTTTCTCTTTTATATTTGTAGTCAGTGAAACCAACATTCAATCTTTATCCCTTACAGAAGCTTTCCAAGATTCAATGCGTCTAAAGGTTTAGAGACAGAAAAGATTCTAGAGGTCATTTAGCCCAGCCCACTTAACAAAATGAGGAAAATGACACCAAAGGATGAAGTGATTTGGTGAGAATCACATTGGTAATACATATCATAGTTCCTCTAACTATAAATCCAGGGCTCTTGCCATGTTAAGATTTTCTAAGACCCTCAATTCTTTTTCCCCAAACACTTTCCATTAATTTTCTCTTTGATTTTTCCCAGTCTCTCACTTCTTGTTTTAAGTGTAGTGAACAAGTTAACTTATATTTACTCAGGCTGTTGTGATTAATATTTTGCTTACTAGGAGTGGAAGGATTCATTGAATATAAAAGATAGATTGGTAGGCATTGGTAAAGGGCCCACACTTTTTTATATATGGCATTACACATCCTATAAGTACCTTTTCCTCCTATCCCTTTACCTCCACCCCTCAAAAATATTTTTTATTTACTTATCAAAATACGTTTTGTTTTCCTGTAGTAACAAACTCTTTAAGGGCAGTTTAAAAAATCTTAGTAGGAACTCAACATTTTTTGAATGCTGTGCTTTCATCAACCCCAAATGCTTTCAAACACCCCACCAAAACAGAATACATCTATCACCTTGTTTTAGCTTGGTAGAAATTCCAAAAGTTTCTATAGCCAAAAATTTCAATACCCTGGTGATGGAATGAGTGATTAGCTTCTCCAAATTCATCTACAGTAGTCCTAAAATGACTGTTACCTAATTTAGCTCACATTTGAAGCCATCCCAGCTTAGTAGGATCTACTAAACCAGTGATGGAGAATCATTGGCATGGGGGCCAAAGATGGCACACAGAGCACTCTCTATGGGCAGGTGGCCACCTGCTCTCTCCCACCCCACTCTTCAGAGTTTGTTATTAGAAAGGCAGAGGGACTGGGAAGAGTGCTTCTCTCCCTTTCCCCACCATGCCCAAGGATATTTTTTCACATCCTCTGCCCCTCTGCCCAGCAGCCCAATGGGAGCACACAGTGGGTAAGGTGGACAGCTCACAGGCAGCAGAGCCAGAGAGGAGTAGAGTGCTTGCACCACTCCCTTTCCTCTACACTTACTGAATACATTCCTCACTTTACCTACCCCTCCACCCAGCAGCCAAATGGGAGCTCTTTCTCCCTTCCTTGTGTGGCTTATGGGGGGGGGCAAGGCATGGCAGGCAATTGGTAGAGTGGAAGGACATGGCACAAAGTCTCTGGCAGGGTACAAAGCTTCTGGGGGCAATGGGCACAACACTTGATCTGGGAGGTGGGGTGGGGGTGGTGTCTAGCACTCCATCTCTAAAAGGGTTCACCATCACTGTACTAAACTCTCAAAAAATCTTCAAAACTCCACAAAACTTTTACCCAAGAGACATACATCAGAGAAGAACATATTGAAGCATCTATAGACCATGTGATTTAAAAATCTGAGAATGAGACCCCAAAGTTGTTAGTATTTAAATGACTTTCAAGACAGAACAACGCAGTGATCACAATAAATAGATCCCAGATTCAGCTGAGGGCTATCTTTCAGCTACTTGGAAAAGACCAAAGGTACTGGCCTCCCACATCACCTGCCAATCCTGGAAGTCTTCTGCTGTGGCTTTCATACTAAGCTTTAGCTGCTCCCAAGATAGAGGAAGAGGAGGGAGATCTCAGAGATGGAGATTGTGGGAGTGCTGGAAGGTCCCACATCCAGAAAAAGAGTCAAGACAACTAGATGTGCAATGTCCTGCACCACAGACATGGAGACCTTCATGGTGCCCTGGCTATGGGCAGGAACCATCACCTGCTGAAGCTTCAGGTGGCCATAGATGAAGTAAAGCCCAGAGACACCTTCAGTTCATCTTTTCTCAGTGTTGTAAGTCATTTGTGAATACAGGAATACACAGAAAAGATGAGGGTCATGGTGCCAGTTCAGTGTCTGGTTCTGTACCAAGACATCTTTCATCACCAACTGGGCACAGTGGCCCTAAGCAGGTAGCCGAGGAGCTGAGAGCCCTTCTGAGGTAGGGGATCTGGTGGGATTTATCCCTAGATCTGTGAAAATGTCCAGGATGCCGGCTATCAGCAGTTTTGTTTTTTTTAGCTGAAACTAATTAATAATGAGAGGCACTCAGGCTAAATACATAAAGACAGAATTAAACACAGAAACAGAGACAGAGAGAAAGATGACAAACATAAATAGAGACAGCAAGGGAAAGAGAAATAGAGAGAGAGGAAGAGAAAAAGCAAGTGATAGAGAAAGATTTTAGTGTATTGAGATATATATATATATATATATATATATATATATATATATATATATATGATATAAAAACCAATGGACCACTGAAAAAGCAATGATTAAGTATCTATTCTGTTCTAAGCATTGTACAAGGTATTTGAGATTCAAAAACAAAAGTGAAATAGTCCTTAAGGTTATTAATCTTGTTTATAAATGCCTGGGGGAGACAACATGCACATAAATAGGTAGATTAAAATAACATCTTTGTAAAGGATTTTTGAAGGAAAGCATTGGCAGCTAAGACAGCTAAGGCAGAATGGGGAAAAGAAAGCTTCATGTAAAAAAGTTGTTGAAACTGAGTCTTAAAGAATTCCAAGCAAAATTGAGGATGGAATGAATTTCAGAAATGGAAGGCCAATGCAAAGGCAAGGAGAAAGGGTATAGAATGTCTTGTATAAAACGAGGTAATATTTGGAAAGTGCTTTGCAACCTTTAAAGAGCTATAAATGCTAGGTTTTTAAACAATAAAAGAACAATACACATGCCATTTTGGCTGGATAATCATTTATATAATGAGGAGTAGTGGGTAACAAAACGAGAAATGTAGATTGGGGTCAAGCTGTGTGAAGGACTTGGTATGCCCCTAACGAAAATTTATATTTGATCCTTAAGTCAGTGGGGTTTGTTGAGTAGGGGAGGGATGTGACCAAACCAATGATTTGAGAAAATTACTTTGGCCATTTTATAGAGAAGATGAATTGGAGTGAGTAGAGATGAGGTCTGGAGATTAATAGATTATTTCAATAATCGAAATAAGAGTCTGACCTAAAGTAGTGACTATATGAGTGGAGACAAGGTGAAGTATGAGAGGAGCTATCAAATAACAACATTTAGCACATGAATATAGCAAGTCCTTAGCTTGAGGAGCTTAAAATCTAGGAGAAGGGTTAATAGTTACCAAGATATCATTTATGTAAATAATTTATTAAAAAAATAAAAGAGGTACAGGGAATCTAGGGTGCTCAGTGGTTAAAGTGAAGAGCTTAGAGTCAGGAAGACTCATCTTCATGAGTTCAAATCCAGCCTCAGGCACTTGCTAGCTGTGTGACCCTGGGCAAGTCATTTAACCTTGTTTGCATCAAGTTTCCTAATATGTTAAATGAGCTTGAGAAGGAAATGGCAAACTACTTAAAATCCCAAATGAGGTCACAGAGAATTAGGCAGGGCTGAAAAAGACTGAACAGCAATAACAGGTACAGAGTACTTTGATAATTTTTGAGTAGAAAGAAAACATTTTGTAAAGAAGGGAAAGGAAGATAAGGGAATATTTTATAATGATATGGCATTTAGTCTGGGTCTTTAAGGATGAAGTATGGTCTCAGGAGATAGAAAATACAGGAAGTATTTAGGGAGAATAATTTGACTTCTTCATGGTGGTCTGAGATTTCCAGGATCATTTATTATAATTTCTCCCTACCTCTGGAAATATTAAACTTTTTCCTTTCTCTGCCTAATCTGTATCATGTTTTTCCTTTTGGGAGAATTATCTTTGATAATCTCTATGCCTGCTGGAAGTTGACTGAGCTTTATTTATTATCCATAAGCTACTCATGACGCTGTAAACTAACATAAACTAATGGGTTGAATATGGGGTCATTTGTATCAATATGCTTCATTTATTTTGAGCCTCTCCCAAATCAACTGGAAACTTCTAAGGTCATATGCACTATTTCTTTTTTCCAGAATAGAAGATTAGATAACTATTTTACATTTTTAAAGCAATGCAAATAATTAGAACTACAAGCAATTGGTAGAGGAAAAGACAAAATTTGTAATTTGTAATTCATTTTGCATTCTTCATTTGAGTCCTAAGCTTGTTTACAATTATATGTATGGTCAATTGTAATTAAGAAGTCATATAATAAATGACATTTATTATATTGTTTATATCATTCATCTTATTTAGTGTTGGTCATTATGAAAGCTTTATAGCCTTCAAGATATGTTTTCAATAGTTTTGATGCTATTTGTTCCATAGTTAAGAGTATGACAATCTAATAACATAGTCATATGGGTTCCCAATCATAATTACATCTTATTTCTTATGTTATTTCCTATGACTTGTGCAGAGGAAAAAGCACTGAATTTGAAGAGAACCTGAGTTAGAATCTCAACTCTGCTATTTATTGGCTCTGCAAAATTGTGCAAATTCTGTTCATCAATTTTCTAATTGTTCTTTTCCTATGAGCAACTGGTATTTGTTCTATAGTCATTAACTTATACACATATGCTCCGAGGATTTGTGATTTCCTTGGTGACGGTACTGCTTCCAGTGCAAGAAACTGATTAAAGAAACTGATGGCATGTGGTCTGAAAGATAAGACTCTTTTAAGTATTTTAATGACTTTCACATGGAAACAGATTTAAATGTATTTTTCTTACCTTAAGTACAAATTTCTACCTTGATTTCATCTATAAAATGAAGTAAATTGATAAGTTTATCTCAAAGGCCCTTCAAGCTCCAAATCTATGCCCTTATTAGTTCACTAATATAATCTGATAGGTAAGGAAACTGAGTCCTGGAATAGCTAATAGCATTAATATAGGCTTTTAAGTTTTCTAAAAACATACATATGTATATGTATGTTATCTCATTGGTTTGCAAAGCTCTTATGCAATTTAATTGGACTCTCATGACAAAAAAGTGTGGGGTTATTTCCATTCCATATATGAGGAATCTTAAGCAGAAAGGAGTTAAATGATATGTCCAGGGTCACATATAAATAAATGTCTGAGTGTAGATTTGAATTCAGGTGTTATTGACTACAAGTCCATTAGCAAGTATCAGAATTGGAACTTGAAAATATAGCACCTTTTCCCTAATCTAATGGCCTTTCCATTATATCATTCTATGTTTCAAATTCGAAAATAGGTCTATTTAGATGAGCTTCACTCACTTTCAGGTGCCCAGTACTCTAGATATCCATCTGATCTTCTGCATGCCTGCCCCTGCTTCTGAACTGCTGACCGAGATGTCTATACCCTAGATTTGCTTCATACCTCTGTCCCATGTCTGCTTGCTACCAGATGATCTACCTGTTTGAGCTGTTAGTCTATTATTAGCTCCCAGGCCATAGAGAGACCCAGGTCTTAGCCCTTGTGTAGATCTGTTTATGATTTACCTGATGTCAGAATAAAAAAAGACAGCAGATTATGGTTTATTTCTTCTTCGTGTTTCCAAGTAGTAGTGGAGTGCCTTCCATATGGCTATTGTCTAATAAATATTCATCACATCGAATCAAAATGAACTCCCCTTCATAAAGAAATGCACCCACATAAACACATTCACTCATACCCACACACAACTCCACACACATTGAGTGTTTCTAAGAAATGAAGCCTCCATAAATTCTGATAGAAATAAAATATCAGTTTTACCTTGGGGAATATGGCAGAGAGGCATATGAGTTTTCACAGGAGCTGGAATATGTGCTTTGTTTCACTGTCAGCAAATAATTGCCTATATCTTTATAGGGATGTATGAATTGTCCAACTTCATGTATCAAAGTCCAGACTTCTCCAGTAGTCTTCCATTGGTTACCTATTGGCTCTGAAATCTGACTATTCTACTATCCAATTTATCCAGGGTGTCTAATAGAAGAAAGTGCTTCACATCTTGGAAGAGAAGAGTTTAAATATATTACATGTTGATTTCAAGTTGATTTTATTCTAGGAAAAGAAAAAACTTTGCCCGCAAATGCTTTAATGTTTTATCCTTTTTTGATTCACACATTTTCTTTTTTCTCCTCTATAACGATTAATATTTTTGAAAGTTATAAAGGCAAAAATTTCATAAATAATAATATATCTTTTCTAAAATTTACCTTCAATTTCTTTTTCCTCTCTAATTGCTACTGCTAGTGTTTCTAGTACAATGTTAAATAATAGAGGTGATAATGGGCATCCTTGTTTCATGCCTGATCTTATTGGGAAGACTTCTAATTTATTCCCATTGCAGATGATGCTTGCTGCTGGTTTTAGATATATACTGTTTATTATTTTTAGGAAAGGCCTTTTTACTCCTATATTTTCTTGTATTTTTGAATAGGAATGGGTGTTTTTTCAGCATCTATTGAGATAATCATGTGATTTTTGCTTGTTTGCTTATTGATATGTTCAATTTTGTGAATGGTTTTCCTAATATTGAACCATACTTGTATTCCTGCTTTAAATCCCACCTGATCATAATGAATAACCCTAATGATCACTTGCTGGAGTCTTTTTGCTAGTATTCTGTCTAAGATTTTTGCATCTATGTTCATTAGGGAGATTGGTCTCTAGTTTTCCTTCTCTGTTTTTGACCTACCTGGCTTTGGGATCAGTATTATATTTGTGTCATTAAAGGAATTTAGTAGAACTCCTTCTTTGCTTATTGTGTCAAATAGTTTGTATAATATTGGGATTAGTTGTTCTTTGAATGTTTGATAGAAATCACATGTGTATCCATCTGGTTCTGGAGATTTTCTCTTAGGGAGTTCTTTGATGACTTGTTCAATTTCTTTTTCTGATATGGGATTATTTAAGTATTCTATTTCTTCTGCTGTTAATCTAGACAATTTATATTTTTGTAAATATTCATCCATATCACCTAGATTGCTATATTTTTTTGTCTTATATTTGGGCAAAAGAGTTTTAAATGATTGCCTTAATTTCCTCTTCATTAGAGGTGAGGTCTTCCTTTTCATCTTTGATACTGTTAATTTGGTTTTCTTCTTTCCTTTTTTATTAGATTGACTAGTACTTTCTCAATTTTATTTGTTTTTTCAAAGTACCAGCTTCTAGTCTTATTTATCTATTCAATAGTTCTTCTGCTTTTAATTTTATTAATTTCTCCTTTAATTTTTAGGATCTCTAATTTAGTTTTCATCATGGGGATTTTCAATTTGTTTACTTTCTAGTTTTTTAAGTTGCATGCTCAATTAATTGACCTCTGCCCTCCCTAATTTGCTAATATATGCACTCAAGGATATAAATTTTTTCCTGATTACTGCTTTGGCTGCATCCCACATATTTTTGTAGGAAGTCTCATCACCGTCATTCTCTTTAATGAAATTATTAATTGTTTTTATGATTTGTTCTTTAACAGATTGATTTTGGAGCATCATATTATTTAAGTTCCAATTAATTTTCGATTTGCCTACCCATGTGCCCTTACTAATTATTATGTTTATTGCATTATGATCTGAAAAGGTTGCATTTATTATTTCTGCTCTTTTGCATTTGTTTGCCATGTTTCTATGCCCTTGTACATAGTCAATCTTTGTAAATGTTCTGTGTGCTGCTCAAAAGAATGTGTATTCTTTTTTGTACCTATTTATTTTTCTCCACATATCTGTTTACTCTAATTTTTCAAAAATATCATTTGGATCTCTTATCTGTTTCTTAGTTATTTTTTGGTTTGCTTTATCTAGATGTGATAGAGGAAGGTTAGGTCTCCTACTAGCATAGTTCTATTTTATACTTCCTTTTTGAGCCCCACCAATTTCTCCTTTAGCAATTTGGATGCTATACAATTTGGTGCATACATGGTGAAACCCCCTTGAATTTTCCCTTCTGACTTTCCCCATAGAGTAAGATAGGATTCAATATCCTAATGGATCTAGCTGCTCTTCCTTCTCAGAGTTCATTCCACTGAGAGTAAGGTTTAATTATATTATCTATTAATACTCTCTTCCTCTCCATCTTATAATAGTATTCATCCCCTCCCCTTCCCATGTGCCTCTTTGTGTGATATAGATTATCCTATTTTTCTTATTCTTTCAAGTTTCTCTTGGTCCCATCTTCTATTCTTCCCCACTTTCCTTTTTTTGCATATCATCTTAGACCATTTAGTACCCCAACTTCTCCCTATGAATAATTCTTCTAGTTACTATAATAATGAGTACAATATTTGAGAGTTATACAAGTCATTTTTCCATATGGGCATACAAGTAATTTGATCTTATTAAAGCCCTTAAAGAATCAAATCACAAGAATTTTCTTTCTTTCCCCTCTCTTTCTTATTTACCTTTTCATGTGTCTCTTGATTTTTGTGGTTGGATATCAAACTTTCCACTTAGTTCCAGTCTTTTCTTTATAAAAACTTAGAAATTTTCTATTTTGTTGAATGCCCATACTTTCCCCTGAAAGTATATAGTCAGTTTTGATGGGTAGGTTATCCTTGGTTGTAGACCCAATTATCTTACCTTTCTGAATATCATATCCCAAGCCTTGTGTTCTTTTAGCTTGGAGGCTGCCAGATCCTGTGTAATCCTGATTGGTGCTCCTTGATATCTGAATTGTCTCTTTCTGGCTTCTTATAGAATTTTCTCCTTAACTTGGAAGCTCTTGAATTCATCAGTTATATTCCTGGGGTTGTCTTTTGAGGATTTAGTGTAGAGGATGATCTATGGATTCTTTCAATGTCTATTTTGCCCTCTTATTTAAGAACATCAGTGCAGTTTTTTTTGATAACTTCTTGTAGTATGATATCCAGGTTCCTGTTGATTTCTGGGTTTTTGGCAGATCAATGATTCTCAAATTGTCCTTTCTAGACCTGTTTTGAAGGTCATTAATTTTCTCAGTGTGATATTTCATGTTTCCTTCTATTTTGTCAGTCTTTTGACTTTGCTTTATTAGTGCTTGCTGTCTTGCAAGATCATTGGCATCTACTTGCTCAATTCTGTTCTTTAAAGACAGGTTTTCTGCTATAATCTTTTGATTTTTCCTTTTCCTTTTGCTCTATCCTGCTTTTCATGATGTCCAGCAGGTCATTTCTGGTGTCCAATTTGCTTATTATTTCATTTGATTTCTGGACCTCAATTTCCAAGTGTGAAATTTTGTCTTTTAAACTGTTACTTTCTTTTTGAACTATTTTCCACTTTTCTTGCCAAATCTCTTCCAGCTTTCTCAGGATCTCAGATTTGAACTCTTCAAAGGAGAGTAAGCTTCTAGCTACTACTCTGAAGCCATCTTAACTCAGAAGCATCGGAAATTGGATAGAGAGGAGTAAAAAAAATACAATATACAAAAATGATGGTCATGGAATGAATAAAGAGTTAGAATGGATTTGGGAGGGGAAAAGAATGATTGAAAACAGGTCTTAGACCACTTATTGCTCTTAAACACATATAACACATATAACACAAATCAATTATTTTCATTAGTATATATGCTGGTATGCGTTTCTGATCTAAGTAATAGAGGATGTAAGACATGCACACACAACCACTAGAACAAGAATGTGACTTCAGCAAGTATAGAATAAACACATAAATTGCTTGTATCCTAGAATTTAGAAGGATTGTCAGAATATCTGGATGGCCTATGTTTGAGAAGTTTGAAATGATGTCATTTTTTCTTGATAAACTTCATTTTAGTAAGCAGAGACAGCATCCATCTGTAAAATGGGAACAATGGTAGCTGCACAACCTAATTCATGGTCTGTAGTGAAGAAAAGATTTTGTAAATGTTAAAATTCCATAGAAATATGACCCATTCTTTTGTTAAATGACCAGTTGTTTTAGGAATAGATAAATATAGCATCTTTAGTGACACTTGAAATATCACTAAGGATTTTAGCCAAGAGTGTTGGACCAGTAGTAATCTTTTGAATTTAAGTTGATCCTCTTAGCTTCTTTCATTTATCTTTCTGACAGCCTCTTCTACCACCAACTTCAAGGCCAGACTCAAAAGGGAAAATATTATTAAAGGGACCATGTAGATGAAATGAAGGGAGGAGAGACAATATTCAACACTTACCTCAATAATGTTGGTGGTTATTTATATTTTGGCTACATATACCTCAGATTACTTTTTTATTTTTATTTTTTGTAACCATCAGCATTTCTACATAATACTAACAAAAACTGGGAGGGAACAATAATAAGAAAAATTCCATTAAAATAATTGCACAGTGTTTAAAGTATCTGGGAGTTATTTTGCCAATATACAAATAAGATTTATATGAATATGACTAGAAAACATTTAGAAATAAAAGGAAATAAACAATTGGTGAGATATTTCTTTCTCAAATTTGGCCATTTCAATATAACAGAAACAACAATACTACTTAAATTAACCAACAGAATTAGTGTGATGCCAATCAAACTGCTGAAGAATTTTTTGGACCAGAAAATTTAAAAATCATTTGGAAAAGCAAAAACTCTTAAGTTCCCAAAGGAATGTACAAATAAAAGAGTCGTTGCATCACCAGATTGCAAACTTTATTGAAACAGAACAGACTAGATAATTAAGAAAAGGAAGCTAATGAGAATAATGACCCAGTGTTTGATAAACTCAAAAATATATATACAAGTCACTGAAGAAAGAACCTTTTTAAAATTGATCTGCTGGGAAAACTGTATGGTAGGCACAGTATTGAGAAAAATGCATTAAACATTATCATTGTGAATTATATTCTTTACTATCCATAAGATATTATGCTCAGGGATGTATTGGTATGCTTTAGCAGAAATTGGGACTCGTCCAATGTCTTCTACTTTATATAAAAATGAGCTATAAAAAATATGTACTCACCCCAAACCCAAACTGAGATTTCTGGCTTCTCTCTGGGCCCACATGGACTGGCCTCCTATAGCCCACATTTCCTTGGGCTGGGACTATTAATTAGACAGTATTGAATATAGAGAGTAGTAAAATAGAAAAAAATAAAAAAATAGACTCTATTCTTCTCTATCCTTCCTCCACCCATTGAAATGACAAGAAATAACAAGCCATTATACATATGAAGCATATATTTATATACAAAATGTATTACTATAATGAACATGTTGCAAAAAAAGCAAGAAAATCATAGTGGAAAAAATGCTTCTATCTGCACTCAGAGTTCAGCTATTGTTTCTTTGAATGTGGATAGCATTTTTTATGAGGGGTGTATTGGAGTTGTCATGGATTGTATATTGATCAAAATAGTTAAGTCTTTTGTGAAAGGGAATTCTTTATTCTTTTTGTCTATTTTGAGTCAATCAATCAAGAAACCCCATACTTAACACTTCCTTAGCCATCAAGTAAGAGAATTCCAGTCACTTACTTATAAAGCTCCACCCTTTTAACTCAGTCAGGAACTTGTGAATCCTCTGATAAGAGTTTATATCCTCAGAGGATGAAAGGTGGATCCCACAGACACTCCCTCTTTGGACAGTGCTAGGAAATTTGGAAGCTGTGATTGTTCACTGAAGAGAGGAAGGGACAGGAATTGACATGGAAAAAGGATTATAAAAAGTCCTGAACTTCCTGTCTAGGGTACTTTCAGCTTGGATATTCAACTTGGAGCTTCTCCTGGTGACTTGGCTTTTGAATGTGGTTTTGTACTTGACTTTTGGCTTGGACCTTGACTTTGGCCCTTGGACTGCTACTTGAAGGACTGCTCTTGGACCTTCTCCTTTAGAACTCATCTTGGGTGAGTGAGTAGCTGGCTTTCCTTTCCTGACTTTTGGAGAGATTAGTTCTGAAGAGACCTTATTTTCATGGAGGAGTCTGCATAGGTGGAAACCTTGCATAAGACATCACAGAATCCTCTGACTGAGGGTTAATCATCCCTGCCAGGGCTGAGTCAGACACCAAAGTAACATTTAGTGTGATAGCCTAGACATTTTCTCTGCCCTCTTCTTACATTTCTCTACTTTCACTCTTTCTACCTCTTTGTAAACAAACACTATAAAAGTCATTTTGACCTGAGCTATATTTTAAATTTGTGACTACAATATTTCCTTAGAATTCTCATATTTAGTCAAATCCTAAATTTAATTTCTTATACTTTCATAGTTTATTATTGCTGCAATATTATTATTACTATATACTTTATTAAGAATTTCTTAAATAATATTCATTTATTGCTATGATGTCTAAAGCTCTGCCCAGTTTCTGGCTTCTATGTTCAGGCTACTTCAATTTAGTCTTTTTTTAAAACCCTTACCTTCCATCTTGGAGTCAATACTATGTATTGGCTCCAAGGCAGAAGAGTGATAAGGGTAGGCAATGGAGGTCAAGTGACTTGCCCAGGGTCACACAGCTGGGAAGTGTCTGATATCAGATTTGAACCTAGGACCTAGGCCTAGCTCTCAATACACTGAGATACCCAGCTGCCCCCTCAATTAAGTCTTATAGCAGTAGAATATAGAGGGTTGGGGGACATATTACCACCTTGCTCATGACTTATATGAAGACTGAGAGTACCTAGATTCTTCTTCTTCTAATGGGAAAGCAAATATCATCTTTCAGTCTTAGAATTAACCTCTCTATTCTTCCTCTGAGGAAAATTATTATTGAATTATATTATCTATTCATAATATTTCCATGTCAAATCATTTTCCCCTTAGCCTCCCAAGATCAGGTTGAAACAGCCTACTTCCAAGCTAAGGTGACTCTCATCTCCTCAAGGTATAAAACTGGACTGTGAATTTTTGTTTTTTGATAAGACCTTGGAAAAAGGCAGGAATGTTCAGCAATGTTTGACCTATTTGAAAGTATGGTGAAGGCTTCTGGGGAAAGAGCCAAGATGGCAGAGTGAACCAGAGCTTCTTCCTGTCACCATAAGGATCCTCTTCAGCCAATATTAAAATTTCACCACAAAATGAATGCAGGAGTGAAAGAACCAACAAGGAGTCATGGTGAAAAAACTTTCAAGAAAAAAAAAACCCAGAAGGTAGACAGAAAATATCTGGGGCATTGGAGTGAGAGGAGTGCAGAGCCAGCAAGAGGCTGTAGCAAGGAGGGAAGAGCAAGCCAAGAACAAGCCACACAGTTCCCACTCACATCTGTTGTCCCAGGTTTGGAACTTAAGCTCAAGTCAACATTCAGATCCTGAGATCCTGCCTGGGAGAATAGTGGTACAAGCCAACCCATACATATTGAAATTTCAAACCTGTGGAGAAGTCCAGATTCATATCCCAGAGCAGTCTGGACTGAAGTGGGTTGATCCTTTTAGGCCCAGAGAAAACCAGGAATCCCAGTCTGGGCTTGGGATGTGGACATAGTTCACACTTTGAGGTGAGGACAGTTCACAGGCCACCTCCCTCATCTTGTTGCCCAAAACTAATGGTGGAGCTCCAAGACAGTGCAATCAGAAATGTGCCTGATTGGATCAAGTATACAGTGAGAACAAAAACTTGAGCCTAAGCCTGGGGCTAGAATTTAATCAGCCCCTGAGCTGAACAAGTTCAGAGTGAGATCAAAAGGTTATGCTCAAGCCAGAGGCAAGTCCTTAAGCCATAAACATTTCAAGGGTCAATGGAATCAGCAGGGGGAAGGGATTCTCAGAGTTCTTAGTCCTCAGACCATCACTTTAACCACCAAGAATTGAAACCAGTAAAAACACAGAAAATAAGCTGAAAATAGCATCAAGAAACAACTGAAATTTAAGAGGGAATGCCAACTTCCCAGAAAACATAGACTACCTATAAGTAGATAGGAAAAATGAGCAAACAACAAAAAGAGCACCTAATTCTAAAGAAGTTTTGAGACAAAGTATGGATTTTTGAGGATCTTTTTTTGAGGCAGTTATGTTTGATAATTTCTTGTAATATTATGTCCAAGATTTTTTCTTGATCATGGCTTTCAGGTAGTCCAATAATTCACAAATTGACTCTCATGTATGGAGACAAAGAAGAAGGTATAGACACGGAGGGGGGCAGTGAAAACAAAGGAAACATATGCAAAGTTCAAAAGAAAAATATGGATTGGACACAGATTTTAGAAGAGTTAAAGAAAGTCTTAAAAAACAATTAAGAGAGGCAGAGGAAAAGTGGGGAAGAGTGATACATGAAGAAAGTAAAGTGATACAAGGAAGAATGTAAGTGATTCAAGAAGAAATGGGCCAATTGAAAAAGGAGAACCAAAAACTGACAGAGGAAAATCTCATCTTAAAAATCAGAACAGACCTTCTAGAAACTAATGATTTTATGACAAATCCAGAACAAATAAAGCAGAAATAATGGAATAAAAAGAGGAAAACATGAAATATCTTACTGAAAAAAAACCTGGCCTAGAAAATAGATCTAGGAGAGTCAATTTGTGAATTATTGGACTACCTGAAAGCCATGATCAAGAAAAAATCTTGGACATAATATTACAAGAAATTATCAAACATAACTGCTCAAAAAAGATCCTCAAAAAAGGAAATAAATTTGAAATTGAAAAAATTTACAGATCTCCTCCAAAAGAAATCCTCAAATGATAACTTACAGGAATATAATAGCTAAATTCAAAAGCCACCAATCCAAGGAGAAAATACTCCCAATAGCCAGAAAACAACCATTCAAATACTATGGAACTACAATCAAAAGCACACAGGACCTAGTGGCTTATATATTAAAGGATTGAAAGGCATGGAATATGATATTAAGGGGTGCAAAAGATTTGGGTTTAAAACCCAGAATCATCTATTCAGCAAAACTGAATATATTCTTTCAGGAGAAAAAATGGGCATTCAATAAGATGGAAGATTTCCAAGCATTCCTGAAGAATAACTCAGATCTACACAAAAAATTTGAAGTCCAGACATGAGACACAAAAGAAGCCCAAAATGATAAATAAGAAAGAGAAAAATTAAGATACTCATTAAGATAAAAATATTTATATGTCTACATGAAAAGAGGATTTCTCTAATTCTCAAAAACTACTTTTAGTAGGAGAGAAGACAGAAGGAATTTACTCAGAAGGAAGGTATAGATGTAAGCTGATTCTGATGATATGATGTATATTATAATATCTATGTAAACATGAGGATATGGAATGATATGTGTGTATGATATGATAGGTATCCATATGAATGATATCTTACAAAATCAATCAAAGGCTGAAAGAGAGGGCTGCACTGAGAGAAAAGGGAAAGGGGAGATATAATGGGATATATAAATTATATAACATAAAGAGGTACGAAAAATCATTATAGAGAGAGGAGGATAAGGGTATTGACAGGCAATGATTAAACTTTACTCTCATTATAACTGATTCAGAAAGGGAAAAAACCAAGTATACTCAGTGGGGTATTGAATTCTATCACCTTACAGAGAAGTAGAAGGGGAATAAAAAAAGGGGGGTAATTTAAGAAAGAAAGAACTGTGGGGTGGCAAAAAGCAAAATACTGGTGAGGAAGAACAGAGAGAAAGGGAATAGAGCAGGATGTAAAGGGGATAATATGACGGAGGGCAATACACAGTTAATAATCACAATGTTGAATGTGAATGGGATAGAATCACCCATAAATTAAAACCAGATAGCAGAGTGGATTAAAAACCACAATCCTACTATATGTTGTTTACAAGAAAAACATTTGTGACACACACAGATTCAAGGTAAAAGGTTGGAGCAGAATATATCATGCATCTTCTAAAGTAAAAAATGCAGGAGTAGCAATCTGAAATCAAACAAAGCTAAATTAGAAATTGATCTGATTAAAAAAATAAGGAACAAAATTATATTTTGCAAAAGAGTATTATACACAATGAAGAAATACCATTACTAAACATTTATGCAATAAATGGCATAGCATCTAGATTTCTAAAAAAATTAAAGAAGCTCAAGGAGGAAATAGATAGTAAGACCATACTAGTGGGGATCTCAACCTTCCCCTTTCAGAACTAGAAAAATCAAACCAAAAGAACAAATAAGAAAGAAGGGAAGTGAATAAGATGCTTGAAAAATTAGAGTTAATAGATATCTGGAGAAAAGTGAACAGGGATAAAAAGGAATATATCTTCTTCTCAGCACTACTTGATACATATGCAATAACTGACCATGTACTATGACATAGAAGTATAGCAAACAAATGTCGAATAGCAGAAATAATAAATGCATCTTTTTCAGAAATTAATGTAATAAAAATTGTAATTAACAAGGGTCCATGGAAAGACAAATTTAAAATTAATTGGAAAATAATCTATTCTTCAAAACTAGTGGGTCAAAAAAGAAATCTTAAAACTAATTCTAGATTTCATTAAAGAGAATGACAAAGAGGAGACAATATATCAAAATCTATGGGATACAGCCAAAGCAGTAGTCAGGGTAAAATTTCTATCTCTGAGTATTATAGTAAGAAAATAGAGAGGAAGGAGATCAATGAATTGGACTTACAATTTAAAAAATTAGAAAAACAACAAATCAAAATCCCCAGATGGAAACTAAATTGGAAATCCTAAAAATTAAAAGAGAAATTAATCAAATTGAAAGTAAAAGAACTATTGAACTAATAAATACAACTAGGAGCTGGTACTTTAAAAAAACAATAAAAAATAGATAATGGACTAGTCAATCTAATAAAAAAGAAAGAAGAGAATCAAATTAACAGTATCAAAGATGAAAAGGGTGACCTCACCTTCAATGAAGAGGAAATTAAAGTAATTATTAAGAATTCTTTTGCCCAATTATATGGCAATAAATTTGACTATCTAGAGGAAATGGGTGAATGTTTACAAAAATATAAATTGCTCAGATTAACAAAAGAGGAAAAAGAGTACTTAAACAATCTCATCTCATAAAAAGAAATTGAAAAATCCATCAAGGAACTCCCTATTAAAAAAGCCCAAGGAACAGATGAATTTAGAAGTAAATTCTATCAAACATTTAAGGAACAACAAATTCCAATGTTACAAAAATTATTTGACAAAATAAACAAAGAAGGAATCTTACAAACTCTTTTTATGACACAAATATAGTACTGATTCCAAAGCTAGATAGACCAAAAACAGAGGAAGAAAATTAGAGACCAATCTCCTTAATGAACATAATTGCAAAAATCTTAAATAAAATACTAGCAAAAAGGCTACAACAAGTTATTTTGGGGATTATTCACTATGACCTGGTGGGATTTATACCAGGAATGCAAGGATGGTTTATTATTAGGAAAACTATCCACATAATTGACCATATCAATAATCAAACCAACAGAAATCATTCTTATCTCAATAGAGGCAGAAAATCCTTTGGCAAAATACAACACTCATTCCTATTGAAAATACCAGAAAGTATAGGAAGAAAAGGGCCCTTCCTCAAAATAATAAATAGTATATATTTAAAACCATCAGCAATTATCATATATAATGTGAACAAGTTAGAGGACTTCCCAATAAGATCATCCTACTACAAACACTCACAGTAGCAATTAGAGTAGAAAAAGAAATTGAAATGATTAAAGTAGTCAATAAAGAAACTAAACTATCACTCTTTGCAGATGATATGATAGTATACTTAAAGCATTCTAGAAAATCAACTAAAAGGCTAATGGAAATAATTAGCAACTTTATAAAAATTGCAGAGTACAAAACAAACCCACATAAATCACTAGGATTTCTATATATTTTCAACAAAACTCTGCAGTAGGAGTTAGAAAGGGAAACACCATATAAAATCACTCTATATAATATAAAATATTTAGGAATATATCTGCCAAGACAGAAACAGGAATTATATAAATACAACTACAAAAAAACACTTTTTAACACAATTAAAAACTGGATCTAAATAATTGGAAAAATTTTAATTGCTCATTGGTAGGATGAACTAATATAAAAAAAAGATAATCCTACCCAAATTAATCTGTTTATTCAGTGCCATACCTATCAAAATATCAAAAAAGTTTTTAATAGAATTAGAAAAAAATGTAACAAAGTTAATCTGGAAGAACAAATCATCAAGAATATTAAGGGAAATAATGAAAAAATGTGAAGGATAGGGGTTTAGCAATACTAGATCTTGAACTGTACTGTAAAGCTGTGGTCATCAAAACAATGTAGTACTGGCTAAATGACAGAAGGGTGGATCAGTGGAATAGACTGGGGTAAATGACCTCAGCAAACTAGTGTTTGATACACCCAAAGATCCTAACTTTTGGGACAAGAACTCACTATTTGACAAAAACTGCTGGGAAAATTGGTAAAGAGTATGGGAAAAATCAGGTCTAGATCATCATCACATAACCTATACCAAGATAGATTCAAAATGAGTAAATAACTTAAATATAGGGAATGAAATCATAAATAAATTAGGTGAACAAAAATAGTATACATGTCAGATATGTGCAAAAGAAAGGAATTTAAAACCAAGCAAGTGATAGAGAACATTACAAAATATATATTGAATTATTTTGATTGCATCAAATTTAAAAGGTTTTATATAAACAAAACCAATGCAACCAAAATTCAAAGCAAAGCAAAAAACTGGGGGGAAAAATTAAACAAAAATCTCTGAAAAAAAGCTTAATTTCCAAAATATATAATGAATTAAGTCAAATTTACAGAAAATCAAGCCATTCCCCTATCAACAAATGATCAAGGGATTTGAATAGGTAATTCTCATATAAAGAAATAAAAACTATTAATAATCACATGAAGAAGTGTTCTAAATCCCTCCTGATTATAAAAATGCAAATAAAAACAATTCTGTGGTACCACCTTACACCTAGCAGATTGTCCAACAAGGCATTAAAGAAAAGTCATAAATGTTGGAGTGAATAAGGCAAAATTGGGACACTAATACACTGCTGGTGAAGTTGTGAATTGGTCCAACCATTCTGGAGGGCAATTTGGAATTATGGCCAAAGGGCTTTTAAAGAATGTCTGTCCTAGGGCAGCTGGGTAGCTCAGTGGAGTGAGAGTCAGGCCTAGAGACAGGAGGTACTAGGTTCAAACCCGGCCTCAGCCACTTCCCAGCTGTGTGACCCTGGGCAAGTCACTTGACCCCCATTGCCCACCCTTACCAATCTTCCACCTATGAGACAATACACCGAAGTACAAGGGTTTAAAAAAAAATCTAAAAAAAAACAAACAATGTCTGTCCTTTAATCCATTCATACCACTTTCTGGGTTTGTACTCCAAAGAGCTAATAAGGAAAAATACTTGTACAAAATTACTTATTTCTGCACTCTTTGTAGTGGTAAAAAATTGGAAAATTAGGGTTTTCCATAAATTAGGGAATGACTGGACAAATTGTAGTATCTGATGGTGATAGACTACTGTTGTGCTGAAGGAATGATGAATTGAAGGGTTTCTATGTGCACTATAAAGACCTCCAGGAATTGATGTAGAGTGAAATGAGCAGAACCAGGAGAACATTGTACATGGGGATTGATACACCGTGACACAATCCAATGTAATAGACTTTTCTACTAGCAAGACAATTCTGAAGGACTTATGAAAAAGAACACTATCCACATCCAGAGAAAGAACTGTGGGAGCAGAAACGCAGAAGAAAAACAGAAGATTAATCACATGGTATGATGGGGATATGATTGGGGTTTTGGTTTTTAAAGATCACTCTATTGTCAATATGAATAATATAGAAATAGGTTTTGAACAATGATACATGTTTAACCTAGTGCAACTGCTTGTTAGCTCTGGGAGGGGGAAAAGAGGTGGGAAAAATCATGATTCTTGTAAACATGGAAAAATATTCTAAATAAATAAATTAATTTTAAAAAGGAAAGTATGGTTAAAGGGTGTGCTGATGATTTCTTTATTTAGGCAAAGACCAACACTTCCCCAGTGATGAAGTAATGAGAGAGCAGTTGAGGCCCCTAAGTTCATTATCTATTTACTAATCAGAGATGCTTTGAGATTTTCAAGGGAGAGATTGAATAATGAGTTCCCAAATTTCTTATATATATATATATATATTCATTCATTTATTTATTTATTCATTTATTTATTTGTTCATTCATTCATTTATTTATTCATTTATTCATTTATTCATTTATTCATTTAGCCATTTACTTATTTATTTATTTATTTGCTTATTTATTTATTTATAAACCTGTGTGAAAGACCTTCTGGGTCTTTGATATTTAAGAGGATCTCTGGCAGATTAATTTATTGTTTAATTCCTAGCCTAATCAACAAATTTATATTCTTACCCAAAAACTAATCTCTCAAATATTTTAATTATAACAATTGCTATATTTATAATTATATTTGGGGTAGAAATGTTACACATATCTCTTAATTATACTAACTATCTCACCATAACTTCTCAAATTTGTGGCTGAGGAATGACCTAGATTTTGGCTAGGAACGTGTTCTCAGTTCAACTGCTTTGGCATTTGCTTCTTCTCATATGCTACCTGGGTTGCCATTATTATATCATAGTGGAAAAAATTTTAAACAGTTTACAGTAAAAATGCTTTTGCTATTTTCTTTTTGGATCCATGAGTAACATTCTATGAAAGTAAAGTAAAATACACTACTTGCATTTATAGTGGGGAAGCTGAGACCTGTTTCTTTGCAATACTTCATATTTGCCCAGGTCTTGAAGGACCTGGAATTTCATGCAGACATCCACTATCTTCCCATAACAACCTGACAAATCATTAGTTACGAAATGGAGTACAAAGCACCATAAAGGCAAATTTATATGTTTCTATAAGGAGTCCACTAAAATTTTGGTTTGCAAAGTTCAGATAGATATAGTGCAGTTCTAATGCAAACATTATACAGCACCACTTTCTAATTTTCCCAGAACTTATTCTGTTATTAAAAATCTCTTAAAAATAAAATGACATATATTCAGAAGTATAAGAGTCAGAGGAGCAGATGGAAAACAGAAATTACAGAATAACTTGAAAAATTATGAATAACCATTTCTTAGTTGCTCTTTGTCCTTTCTTTCCTGAAAGTAATTAGACGCAGATGGTATTTTTCTGTTTTCTTCCTGCTCCATGTGTTAAATTCTCATCCATCACATTTTCTTTGTCTATTCACATGCTAATGTGCAATGTATTTTTATTAATCACATAAGGCACTTAATGGAAAACATTTTGATTTTCTTCATCTAGTTCCTGTAGAACACAAATACATTTCATAATGTTTGTATTTAAAAGAACTTCTACTACCCTTGCTCTTGAGTAGTTATTACCTTTGTAATGGGACCTGTACTTTTTCTTTCTAATCTTCATTGACTTAAAATATATACTTACCAGCTAAGCTATTTTCTAAAAAGTCAACTTTCAGATTCTGTCATTTGTGTTATTAGGGAAGCTATGAAATGATGTTGACAGTACCTTCTACTTGCTTAATCTTTTTCAGATATGGCATGATGTAAGAGCAATCATTACGTAATTGAAAGCATTTGGGAATTTCTAGATGTGGTTAAGTTTATGGGGTTTACATGTTCAAACTCTTTTATAGAGCTGACAAACATTGAGAAATGTAGTTATTACATAGAAACAGCTGCAGGTTTTCAAATGTTAACAACACAGTCATTCACTTAAATTCAACTCTTTGGTGACATATTGGAGGATAGGAAAAACCTTTGTTTAAATATGAATGATGTGTCTTAATGAAATCCCTGGGAATCCTGGTATTGTGATTGAGAAGATATACTTTAGAAAGATATAGAATAATTGAAATATGTTTGTATTTATTACACTATTGTAATGCTAGATAAGAGGGGGTCAAGAAGGCAAATTTCCATTTAATAGGAAATTGAGTACTCTGTTATGTGGTTAGGAGCACCAAGCCCTGAAATCAAAAATAATAATAAATACATTTAATTCCTAAGATCAATTTTCAGTGTTTGAATGAGATTGGGCATTTTCAGCATCTGACTTTTAATGATGATGAATATAGGGTGTTTTTGAAATCCACCTTTAATGGAGATGAATCCTTGACAATTAACTGACATTTAGTAAGCAACCAAATAGTCAGAACTCCGATAGATAAGATTAGACTAGATTACATAAAGCAATTAAGCACTGCTATATGCTGCTATATGCCAGGCACTATGTCAGATGATGGTCATAGGATATAAATAAAAAGGACAGCAGTTACTAACCTCAAGGAGTCTAAATTCTCATAGAGGAGAAAAACACCTTAGCAGAATCTGGGAATCAATGGGAGTGAGGGGAGAAGTAGTCCTGAGATTTAGGTTAGGAGTAAGTATGGATTGTGTAGGTACGTCCTCAAAAAGGGGTTCCTGGGAAGAATCCACTAATTGGATGAGGAGGCCACTGGGATGGAGGTATCTACAACCTCTGAAGGTTCCTGGGGAAAAGTGGAAAAATAGTAGTCAGGAACTGATTCAGATTAGGAATAAGTATAGAATTTATTCAAATGTAGGTTTCTAGTTCTTCAAAAAATATCAGAAAGATGGATTAACTTCCATGGATTATTTGTCCCTTAATTATAAAAAGTAACCATTTCAAAGATACTTTTATTACTTCAGTCTTGCAGGAAGTCTCACCTTTTCTATTAAAAAAGGATATGAGAGATTCAATATTTTTTCAAGTTAATTAGAGACTCTCTCATAAGTGCCAAGAGATAAAACCTGAGCCTATGATTTCCTTTGTATAGGGAACATCTAGATAAGGAAAATCCCTTATAAAAAATAGAAATTGGCACTTTTCCCATGATATAGTCTCAAAGATTTGCCTTGTTTGCCTATTGAGAGTTTAAGTGACTTGCCCAGGGTCATATAGACAGTATATGTCTGAGGTGGGATTGAAATCTAAGCCTTCCTGATTTCAAGACTAGTTCAGTACCTCACACTGACTTTTCCACAAAATAGTACAATTAAAAAGAAAGATAAAACATCTCATAATGTATTAAATTCAGACTAGCTTTTTAAAAAATCATTTATGTATTTTTTTGTTTGTTACATTAAAATACCCAGTTAACTCCTTCTCTCCCTTTCATCCATTACAGAAGGCATCAATTGCCAAATATATATGTATGTATGTGTATAAGACTATGTCTACCTTGTTTCTATTTATCTATTTTTTCTCTGGAGGTGGACACACACAAATCATTCTTCAAATAATATTTACGTTGCTATATATAACATTCTCTTGGTTCAGCTCATTTCACACTTCCATGTATATCTTTTAATGCTTTTCAAAAATTAACCTGTTCCAAAATTAAAGGTCATGAATTAGAAAATAAAATTCAAAATGGATGGGAAAGGAAGAGAAGAAATGAGGAGGACAAAACAGAAAATCTCCTTAGAAGAGGGTAAATAAAATTACTTCAAATAAGATACTAGAGCAGTGGTTCTCAAACTTTTTTGGCCTACCAACCCCTTTCCAAAAAAAATATTGCTTAGCCCCCTGGAAATTAATTTTATAAAAATTTTAATAGCAATTAATAGGAAAGATAAATGCACCTGTGGCCATCACCACCTTCCTGCATGGCTGCAGCACCCACCAGGGGGTGGTAGCGCCCACTTTGGGAATCACTATTAGAGGAAAGGAAAGATTTTGATCTAATTACTCAAATGAGTAATAATAGAAAAGGAATAAAAAGAGATTAATATAACTCAATGAATTAAAGGAAAAAAAACCTAAATAAATGAATCTTTAAAAGATTAGACATTTAAACAAAAACAGGAGGAGGGAAGACAACCTATGAGTAGAGGTAAGCATTGATATAGATTAAGCAAAAGTAGTTGGGAAGATGTGATTTTAAATAGGAAAGGAATTTTAAAAAAGAAATAAGCTAAGAGAGAAAAAATATCAATCACACTTGCTTTTAACATTCATATTAGCTGTATTAGTATATACATGTATGTGTGTATATGTATGTGTGTGCTTTTTTGGAGAGAAAAAAAAAGAGAGAGAGAGAGAGAGAGAGAGAGAGAGAGAGAGAGAGAGAGAGAGAGGATTTTTATGTATATAGATATACACTTATTTTTTTTTCTTTAAAGTATAAAATGTAGCCACATGTCCAAGAAAATGAAAGTTAAAGTTCAGTTTTTTGAGCTAAATAATTCAGGAAAATACTACAATTTCTCACTTAACTTTGCAAACATAAGCTTCAAATTAGTCTTTCACCTGTCACTTTATTCATCAATTATGTAGGGCCCAATGATAGCAAATCATCAGGCAGGAACAAAGCCAACGGCCTTATGATGAGCCACCAGTTGCTCATTATACTAGAAACTCCCTTGTTTCAGCAGAACACGTCAGATTGAAACTGATGCCTTCATAAAATATTGCATGATGTAGATCCAGTTCCCATGCTAAAAAACTACTGGCACACCCAAATGCATGGGATTTGAACTTTTCCAGACAATTCTTGGCTTGATGTTCTTCCCCTGAGACAGATATTTAGAACCCTGACCATAGTCAATCATTATTTCATTGTGTTCATTATAACGATCAATTGATTGCCTCCATCCGAAGAGTATTTGGATTCCTGTAGATAACATGTGATATTATACTAGGGAAGACATGCAAAATGCCCTTTGAGATTGAGATTGAACATGCTGCATAAATGTAAAAGAAGTGTGTGGATTCACAAGAAATAAGTCATGATCTTTCTTCTGGGATTTAACATCAATAGACAGAGAAAGAATCGGAGAAAATTTATCTGTTCTGATAGGTCAAATGTATGGTTCCTTATCAAGTTTTTCATTATCAAATTTCTCAAAGCATTGCTTAAGTTTTATTTTATGATGGAAAGGTTAACATTAACCTTACCTAAATGTTTATTGAATGAAATCTAATACAAGAGCCTCAGTTTCCTTGTCTGTAAACACAATAATATACTATCTTGATTTATAACTCTAAAGCCTTATGAGATTATTGTTGATTATGATGATTTCAATGGACTTTGGAAGTTTATTATAATGGAACCCTACTAAGGCATGAGCTATTGTCACTTGGGCTCTGGAATAGTATATGTTATATTTATGTGCTATGAAACAATTTTGAATAGTTACAACCTTGCTATGGCTAAGCCTGAAAAAAATGCAATTTTAGTCCCTTTAGGTAATCATTATGAGGCCATTCTATTATACAAGAGAATATTATAATTATCTCCAAATATGTGAATGACTTTATTTTTAAGAGGCAATGTTGAGGTATATAAGAAGGCAGAGCTGTGATTAATGGACCTAATACAGAACCTAGTTTTCAGCTCAACATAAGAACACATCTCCTAATAACCAGTGCTCTCCCACAACTGGACAGAGTACTTTACAAATTCATAGGATCATAGATTTAAAGATGTAAAAGACCTTGGAAGCCATCAATTCTAAACTAATTTTACAGATGAGGAAATTTAGTCACCGAAAGGTTAAATGACTTGTCCAAGAAGATACAGCTAATAAATACCAATAGAATTCCAACTTCTCTTTCTGACTCCAAATGCAATGTTCCCTCCATGAACTCAATAATACTGAAAGATTCCCTTCATTTGCTTGTCCAAAGTCTGGATAACTATCCTGCAGATATATTTGCAGATACATTTGTATGTGCAGCTGGGAAGTTGGACTCTAGATGACTTCTAGAGTACTTTCCAACTCTATCATAAATTGTGAAGAATTTATTTATTTTGGACTTTGTTTATTATAATTATTCCATTCCATATGTTTTGATTTAATTTTTTCTTGAATTTAAGTACAATTAAATAATAAATATTTCTCCAAGGAAAATAGATGGAGCCCTGAACATCTGAAACATCCACGTACTGGTAAATACACTACAGGGAAGTCTTGAGCATCATCAAAAATGGAAGGAGATGACAGAGAAGGACTTCTCTAGCTTTAACATGAATCCCTCAATCTTTTTTATTACCACATGTGTAACTTAGGGTGGTAACCAGAAAAATATGCACACTCTTGTCTGAATTACTTTTTTGTTATGACATTTAAAAGACATTACAATATTCTACATCATATAGAATTCCAATGTGTGAAAATTATTTGTGGTATTTTACTTAATAACATATCAATTTAGTGTTATGCAAGCTTTTGGTCATAAGCAATATAATAAGTACTTCCATGTAATCCCAAGATTTGTACTCTAGAAATATATGAACACACCCATGGACAAAAATTTGCTTCTTATATAGATATTACAGCAAAAAATGCATTTACAATGAATGAGGCAAAAGCCCCAATTATTATTTTCTTTAAATTATAATTACTGTCAGGTGAATAGAACCTTTTTGCCTTCATATGAAGTGGATAAATATCTAACTTTTCAGCTAAAATCCTATAAAGTAAAGTTATACTGAGATATGTCATTATGGAATAGAGCTGGTCCTGAGTTCAAAAAGCTATTTAAGCAAAAAACATGTTCTGGAAAACTTTCCAAGTAAAAAAAATGTAATAATTTAATCCAATTAAAATGCAGCTATTATATACAAATCACTGTGGATTGAAAGATTAAACCCAAAACTTTGTTTTTTGGGAGTTTATATTTTATGAGGATAGGGATTGGGATAGTATAATTATTTGAAGGAGATCAACATTAACACCCATGGATGTTTACTGGAAATCGCACACCGAGTCAAAGGAAGTTGCATATTCTCAGGAGTAGATTTGAAGCAAAAAGAATTTCATGCACAGGATCCATACTATGCAAGGCACAGTCAGGAAAATAAAGGGATGAGATGAATAAGCAGAATAGTTTGGCTGGAACATGTTATGTAAAGGATATTAATATGAAATAAACTGGGAAAAGGAGACTAGAACTAGAATATGAAGATTTTAAAAGTAAGGATGAGGAACTTTCATGTAATCCTAGAAATATTTAGAAACCAGTGGATATTCTTGAGAAAGATAATGACATGATCAAACATGCTTTAGAAAGGTTATTTTAACTCAGCAATACCACTACAGGTTCTATATGCCAAAATGATCAAAGAAAGAAGAAAGTGATTTCCATTTACAAACATATTTATAGCAGCTCTCTTAGATAGCAGGACTTTTAATGGCGGCAAAGAATTGGAAACAAAAAGAAAGTGCAAGAATTGGGGAATGACTGAACAAGTTGTGATATATCATTATATTAGAACAATATTGAGTCATAAGAAATCATGAATGGGAAGATCATTGAAAAAAAAATAAAACTAGAAATACCTAGTAAGTGATGTAAAGTGAAGTGAGCAGAACCAGGAGAATGTTTTACAAAGTAAAAGCAATTATACCCTATGATCAACTGTGAATAACAACTATTATCGGCAATGCAAGAATCCAAGAAAACTCCCAGAGACAGATGATGAAAAAAAAGTTATCTATCAGCAAAGAAGGAACTGGTAGAATATGAATGCAGATTGAAGCATACCATTTTTCATTTTATCTCCTTCATGAATGTTTTTTGTCTTGAATAAGTGATATGTGTCTTCTTTCACAACATGAAAAACATGGTAATATATATGTGTGTGTATATATATATATATATATATATATATA
>NC_058133.1:435814521-435856442 GCF_016433145.1 Gracilinanus agilis | reverse complement strand
TGATATGTGTCTTCTTTCACAACATGAAAAACATGGTAATATATGTGTGTGTATATATATATATATATATATATATATATATAAATTATAGTCATATTACCTGCCATCTGAGGTAGAGTGGATGGATGGAATGAAAAATGGAAGAGAACATGGATCACAAAGAGCTAAGAAACAATTATTAAAAAAATTATTGATGTAAAATAATAGAAAAAAGAAAGATTTTAGTGTGGGGGATGGATTAAAGAGGGGAAAGTCTAGAAAGAGTTTAATTAGGAGACTTCTGCAATTATTCAGAAGAGAAGTCCTAAAATACTGAACCAGAGTTGTGTTTATATGAGTTGAAAAAAGAGAAGGACTATTAGAGATAAGATAGCTGGCCACAAGAAACATAACACAATTGGGGTGACTGCATTTATAACTACAGATTAATTAAAAACCATAATGATTGTGTGTATAAATGCCCAATAAATGACAGAATGAATGGTGCAGGAATTTAGAGGATGGAGAGAGAGGGCATTGGAATCTCACCGTACATGGTACTGTGATATAAAGAAAACAGTACATTTGAATTACAGAACAATTAAAATTTTTTTGAAAAGTGAATTTAATTAGACTAATAGACACTGAATTTCTTCTATGACATATGAGACAATCAGTTATGCAAACTTTGCTTCAGTGAAGGAGAACCTTCCTAGGACATTCTATTTCACTTTCTCTAGCTCTCATTTTTAGGAAATGTTTTCCATATATCAAGCCTAACTTGATGTCTTTGCAATTTTATCCATGACTCCTAGTTCTGCTCACTGGTGACAAGATGAATGTCTAGTTTTGATCCAACAGTCTTTAAAATACTGCGATGAACCCTTTAAGTCATCTTTTCTTTAGGCTAAACATCCCAACATCTTGCAGCTGATCTTCAAGTAATATAATCTTGCCAACTTTTTCTTTACCATCACTTTCTCTAGATTGCAAGCCAGGGACTTTGGATTTTTGTCCTTATGCAGCTGTTAATGGTATAACTGTAGTACTTTGACATTAGGCAATTTATTTCAACTCTAAAGGTCTTATAACAAGTCTTTCTCTTTAATGGGAGGGAAATGGGTCAAATGGTCTCTGTAATCACTTGCAATTCTAACATTTTATGAATCTGCCATTTAAAGAACGATGACTTGACCTGGACCTGGAAGGATGGATGTTAAGATATACTTTCCTACTGGGAGAGATGGACAAATTGAAGGTTCCAAGGTGCATTTTTTGGGACAATGAATATAATCTCATTTCTACTTACACTCCCTGTTCATCATTCTCCTAATCCAGAATTCATTTCTAACAAAATCTAGTCATTTTACTGCTTTTTACAATGTAATATTATAGTTGGCCAAATCATTTCATTTTGAGACTCAGTTTACTCATTTATAAAAATTTGGTTTGTTGAAATGACCTCTACATCTGTTTCTAAGTCCCTTCAGACCATTATTAATATACATATTCTGAGTTGATGAGAAATATTAAGGAGTTTAATGAAGAAATGGAATGTTTCATTTTCCCATCTTTCTTCCTATTCCTGGATCACTCACTTGCAATATATGTATATATGTATACAATGATTCCAATTTGTATTCAATAGAAGTATTGTAGGATTTTTCTGCATTTGTGTAATGTCTCAATGTAGGGAGAAGCATGACCTACATTATTGACTTCAGAGAAAAGCCCTATTATGTCTTGGATTACTATAGCTAAAAGCTTGGGATATAAAATATCTTTCCTCAGTATGATATGGAAGAAACAAGCCAAACCAAAAATAAATATATTCTCAGTTCTCAATAATAAAATGAACAGACTGCTTCAGGAGGCTTTATCTGACCACTTTAGCTTTCTCAGAGGTGTTTCTCCTATACATTTGTAGTGTATCAGCTGTGTAGTAGTGAATAAGTCACCT
This sequence comes from Gracilinanus agilis, assembly GCF_016433145.1. Lineage (NCBI taxonomy): Eukaryota > Metazoa > Chordata > Mammalia > Didelphimorphia > Didelphidae > Gracilinanus > Gracilinanus agilis. The sequence continues at coordinate 435,854,503 of NC_058133.1, read as the reverse complement.
AACTTCTCTCAACATTAGTTCCTTTGTCTCTAAAATGAAGGGATTTGCTAAATGACCTTGAGATCCTTCTCCCTCTAAATTTATGCTTTATTGTATATTATCTCATATGTTCCTCTATTGTTTCACCAGTATTATTCTTAATGGTCCAGTGATAGGGGAAGTTCTTTGAGAGCAGGATTCATGACTTACCTTCTTATATGATATAACCTTGCTCAGAGTGGATGAATAGAATGAAATTAAATTATAGAATGAATGAGAAGAATGGATTTTAGTGATCATCTAGTACAACTTCCTATATAGAGTATGAACCTCAACTGCACTGTAACTACTTATATTGTATCCTTTCTGAAAGAATGCTTGTATGACTTGTATGAATTGAATTGAATGAGGTGAACAGAACTAGAAAATTTTCTACAATAATAATTATAATGGAAATTAGCTTCAAAGGATTTAAGAACTCTAATCAATACAAAGACCAGTTATGAAGCCAGAGGCACCATTATGAAACATGCTACCCACCACCTGATAGGTGATGAACACAGGATATTGAGACATATTTTTGGACTTGATCACTGTGGAAATGCATTTTAGGTTTCCCCATAAGTCTGTATTTGGTACACAGTTTAAAAAATTATTGTTAATTAGGAGTAGAAAGGAGCTAAAGTAGATTTTGTTAATGTAAAAATAATTAAATTTTAAAATATTGATTAAAAAATAAGTAATTGATTATTTAATTCTGCTTGATGAGAACCAGTAATGGTAAACATGCTACCTCTCAGGAAAATCCATTTTATTTTAGGACAGCTATAATTTTTTTTAATTTCCTTTCTTTGCTGAAATTTTATCACTATGATTTCTACCTATTGGTACCAGAAACATGTTCTATATTTTCATAGTTTTAAGTAATCCTTGAATTCTCCAATTTTGTAAGAAATTTTCTTCTTTATATCTGGTAGAGAATTCTCCTTCAACAAATTGGAAAGATTCAAAAATTGTTTAATATGTTTCGAATAAGTCTATATTGTATAAATAAGTAAAGTATGCATTGTTCTGTTAACATAACGTATAATTTTGTTCATTTAAATCACATAATTAATTTATTTTTCAAAACCAACACTCTACATGTGATCATTTTATGATTTCCATTCAGTTATGGTTCATCTCACATGCCCCTGAAAAAAAATATTGTATTAGGGTAGGTTATAGTTTGCATTGTACAGGACAAGTAATTCATCTAAAAGTTAGGTAATTGCACCTTTTTTAGTAGTTCATCTGTAGCCTAACTGCTTTTGAAAGTTCAGAGCAGCTTTCAAGACACTTGTTATGATGTTTAACTCTACCTCTCTTGTTAATTAATATTCAACAGAAGCTGTCATTGAACTGCTAAATTATCTCTTGATATAGAGGCTAAAAATTTCAGAGAATGTCCTATTTGTTTGGTCATCTAGATATCCGGGTTTCTACATTATTCATGCTACTGGAACAAATGATCTCTTTTCCTTAATCAGCAAATCTCTGCTCACCAAGGGACAGGAGGCCTGTCAGTTATCCCAAGTCTGGTTTAGCTCACCTCCCAAGATAGCTTACCAGGGTATGGCCACTGCACATTCCATAGCTTCTCAGAAGCACAGGTGAGAAATTGGTGGCAGGTGGACATCAAAGGACAAAAGTATTCCTGAAAAGGAATTAGCAAACCCTCACACCAGAGACACAATTTTTTTCCAAAAACTCCACTGATGTGTTTGAAACAGATTTTTTTTTGTAAATAAGCAATTGAAAAAGTAGTCATCTTAAAAAGAAGACTAATATTTGATTAGTTATCTAGACATAAATTATTGGGAGAGGACTTCCTTTTGGAAAAGGACAGCTGGGAAACACTGGAAAGCAATCTGACAAAAATCAGGTTTTGACCATCATCCTCCATCATATATCAGGAGAATTTCAAAGACAGGGACATATAAACCTATATTATTTAAGATGAAAAAAAATTAGAAAATAATAAGAAGAGTTATCTTAAAATAACTATGACTAAGGGTAAATTTGTTCACTACACAAGTGATCTCTATCGATTAATACAACCTAGCTAATTTCAAATCCATAAGAGAGTAAAAAAGTTTTGCATAAAAACTCCTATAAGAAGGAATTATAGAGTAGAGCTGGATACAAAGTTGGTGCCCATAGATTGGGGAATGGTTGGAAAATGTGGTAATTGAATATAATGGAATATTACTGTGCTGTAACATGAGGAAAAGGAGAAATTCTGAGAAATGTAGGGAGAATAATAAGAATGAATGCAGATTGAAATAAGCAGAATCTAGAGAATATTTCATACAATGTCTACAGTGATCTAAATGAAAAGATTATTAAATGAAACTGACTTGTTAGTAACTGAAACATCAATTATGGTCCTGAAGGAAAAAAAAAAAAGATATAACTCCTTCCTCAAAGCAGAGTTAGGGAATTATTGTAAATAGTGTCAGATTTGGTTAGTGTGGTAGTATTTTTGCTGAACTGATTTTTGAGAAACTAAGGGGGTGTTATAGCATTGTGTTTCCTATGGGAGGAGTTGAAGAAATAAGTGATACAATGACAAAATGCATTATTAAGGCATATTAAAATTAAATCCTTAGTCTTGAATTTTTACTTCTCTTAAAGACTACGTATTCCTCAAAATATTCTCAGACACAAGTTGGAGAAGACATTTATATAGCATCTTCTATGTGCCAGGTATTGTGCAAGTTCTTTTTATAAATATTACAAACATGATCACAATGAAGTCTCATAACAATCCTGTAAGTTAAGTGCTGTTATTTTCCCCAATTTACAGATTAAAAAAAACCGAGGCAAAAAGAGGTGAATTGACTTATTCAAGGCCACATGGCTACTAAGTATGTGAAACTATATTTGAATTCATGTGTTCTTGATGCCAGGCTCAGTATTCTATTTGCTATGCCACCTAGCTAACTTCCAGCACATATTTAATTTTCATTTATTTCTCAAATAACTAATATGACTTTCTATATTATCAGGGTTGAAAATATAAATAAAGAGGCAAAGCATATAGTATGTATTCTCTTCTTTAAAGAAATGTAGGTAATCTTCGTCTTAGATTACATTTAGCTTTGAAATTTCATTTATGTCATTGATTTAAATCTTTTGGCTCCACTCCGCACCCCCCCTGATTTTTCCATTTCATTGCCAATAGCCTTTTCATCCTGAAATGTACCCACCCTGCAACTGTTCTTCTGATGGGTGAATCACTGGCCCAGACCACCATTTCATGAGGTGCTGAGATTAGGTTCATTTCATTCCCAGCTCCTAATCACAAGATGAAGGAAGACCTCTTTGAATGAGGTCAACCTTGTAAATAGTTTCAATCTGTTCCCAAAGCTGCTAGGAAATCATGAAGGATTGATTTCAGCTTATTTCTGTTTCTTTTTTCTTTTTTCCTTAGAACTTCTTTTGTGGAGGGGATAACAAGGAGTGAAATGTTCAAAAAGAAGTGATAGGAAAGGATGTTGAGCTAGAATATCTCTTGAAACCAGAATCAAGAGAATGGATTCTAATATTGGGTTTGTCACTAATTAACTATGTCAACCTTCTGGTTTCCTCATCTATAAAATCAATGTGCTAGGAGGCACAGTGAATAGAGTGCTTGGCTTAGTTAGGAATATATCTTTTTGAGTTCAAATCTGGCCTCAGACATTTACTAGCTATGTGAATCTGGGCTAGTAATTTAACCTTCAATTTCTTTTTTTTCTCAATTTTTTTTTCTCAATTTCTTCATTTATAAAGTGAGCCACAGAAGGAAGTGGTAAACTACTCCACTCTCTCTGCAAGAAAATCTCAAATTGTGCACAAAGAGTTGAACACGACTAAAATGATTGAATAACAATAACAAGGTCCTTTTCAACCTTAAACTTGTATGAATCTTTGAGGTAAGAAGAGTTGCAAACTGCAATTTATTGTTGACTTCTTACACACAATTGACTAATATGAGACCCAGGAATTTCTTTGACCCTCGTTATCACAATAATAATAGTTTAAATAACTTTATAACTTTTAAAAATGTTTTATATTAATTTCTATTGCTTGAGGCTTTACCTTTAAGAGACAGACAGGGAAAGTATTCAAAGAATTACAAAATTTAATAGTTTAAGGGATCCTCAGTTTTGGTCTAGTCCAAAACCATGCCTCCGAAGGAATTCCCTCTACATCAAATATATGGTCTCTGTTTGAGGATATCTAATGAGAAGAAAGAAATGACCTCTAGGGACAGACCATTCACTTTGGAGTAATTACAATTGTTCCAATGTTTTCCTAATATTTCTCCAAAGTTCGTCTATATGATAATCAAAGTTCGTCTATATGATAATCATAATCTGCAAAGGCATGTATACACATATGAATAATACTTTAAAGTTTGCAGAAAACTTTTATCTCATTTTATTTTCACTCATTGCTCTTAGTTATGAATTCTGGGGCCAACCATAACTAAGTTAATCTCTCTTCCACTTTCTAGGCATTCAAATACTAGAAAGTAACTCACATCTCATCACTATGTCTTCTCTCCCCCCAAAATTCCCATTTCCTTCAAAGGATCCTCATTTGTCATGGCCTCAAGCCCTTTCACTATCCCAGTTGCTCTCTTTGGGATGCTCTCCCATGTATAGTTTTCTTCTTTCTAAAATAGTATCTAGGACTGACAATGATGGGTAGAGTATCTACTACTAACTCCCCAAAAGAAACTAAGAGATTGAAGGGTTTGACCAAGGTCTCAGAGTAAAGTGGCAGTCAGGACTCTGGCTCTGAAACAAGTTTTTATACCCTAATTCCATGTGTTTTCCACTACATCACTTTGCTGCCACGAACATAGAAGCTTTTTGATATGCATAAAAAAACTTACTGGTTAAATTCTCTCTCTTTTTCTCTCTCTTTTTTGTTCTTTCTAATATCATGAACAACTTCTATTTAGCAAGCCTTTATTAAGTGCTTACCATTTTTAAAGCTCTGAAGAACCAGTTAGGCACTAGTGTTCAAAGAAAAAACAAAAGGACAGTCAAAAGGAATTCATGGGATGTTGCAAGTATATATATTTATTAAAATAACTAATAAATGGTCATTGAGAACACTGAAGTGAATGGGAGAAGAGAATCAGAAAAGGCCCCATCGAAGACAATATTCCTTAGCTGAGTTGTTTTTTTTTAAACCCTTGTATTTCGGTGTATTTTCTCATAGGTGGAAAATTGGTAAGGGTGGGCAATGGGGGGTCAAGTGACTTGCCCAAGGCTGAGTTTTGAAAGGAGATAAAAACTTGAGTGGTAGCTAAGGGAAAATGAAGAGAGAGAGAAAAGGGTATGTGATAGATATTGCATTGTTATAATTTATGAGACTTGATAACCAATTAAATGCAAACCGGTGAGAGAAGGGTAAGATTCAAACATGAATTTTGAGATATGAATGACTAGAAGGGATGAAGAAATTTCAGAAGGCTAAATAATTTCTTACTACATGAAAATGAAATGCCTTTGCACCATTAACATCAGTGCAATTAGCATAAGAAAGTTGTTCATTAGAAAAAAATCTTTGAATCAAGCATTTTTGATATTATACTAAAATTTTAATAATAATAACTAACATTTATAAAGAATTTACTATGTCCCAGACACTTTGTTAAGCACTTTATAATTAATGTACCATTCAATTTTCACAATAGCCTTAAGACAGTGATGGACAAACTTTTTAAAGAGGGGGGCCAAAGGAAAGGAAATGCTCATCTGTCAGTCTGTTTCTAAGGCAACTCTTTCTAAATTTCATTGTATTGTATCCTACTCATTGTATTCATCAGATTAGGAATAATGTCGTGCAACCAGATAGAACATTTCAGGGAGCTGCATCTGGCCTGAGGGCTATAGTTTGCCCATCACTATGCTAGGAGATAGGAGTTAATATTATCTCTATGTTACAGATGAGGGAACTGAGGCAAACAGAGACTAAGTGATTTGCCCAAGACAATAAATGTCTGAGGACTAATTTTTAGTTAGCTCTTTTTGCTCAGCACTGTGAACATGGCACCCCCTAACTGCCCTAGGTATATGTGTGTGTATATATATATATTAAATATATACATATATATTTACATATATATGTATAAATGTATAGGTGCATGTGCGTTTATACACAACTATATTTTTATAGGGAATTTATTACAAATATATAGAACCAAAAGCTACTCCTCAGTGAATAAATGGTCAAGGGATATGAACAGTTTACAAAGATATTTCCACCCATTCAACCGACACAAGAAGGATTGCCAATAAAGAGATACATAAATCAAAATATCCTTATGCTTAGGGACTTTGTGAATGCTAATGTCAAACAAGGAACCATAACTTTTTGGTGACAACTTGTCAGATAGACTTTTGTCATGTTCCTCTTTTATAATGTGGCATATGTGAATCTTGATTCCCTTGAGTTTTCCTAGTTTCTTTTATTTTTTCATTTCAAGTGTTATAAGGATCAGCCGTGTACTTAGAGAAACTGGAGAAAGAGTCAAAGGGGCATGGAGGTCCAGAAAAATATGAAACATTCCTTTCTTTGCTTCTAAATCATACTAGCAATTACACACTAGTTATTTGGCTGTCATTCCTTTGGAATATCTTGGCTTTCATACCCAAAAAATTGTTGGAGCAAAGCTAATTTAAATATGGATCTAGAGAGACGGACTATCTCTTAAATATCTGGTATTTGAGCATTAATTTTATGTCTTTGAAAAATTACTTTCTTCACCTAAATAGAGGGGAAAGTTTTGTTATAGTGCTGGCCTCCAAATTATAGAAACTAAAGATTGTCTCCAAGAAAATATATTCTCCATTATAGTTCCACACAATGGCAAGAGTTTAAATTGCATATGAGTGGGTTATGATCTCAGTCATCCAGCTTTGGATTTCTGAATAGCTGCTAGTCATTTGCTGAAAACTCTTGGCAAATACGAAATATTTTATTATGAGTGAATGGCTGATGAACAATGTGGCTTCAGATCCTGACACAACTGGGAGCCACTTTGGTCATTAAGAGGAACTGATCCATTTGTTCCATGATGCACCTTCATTAGAAGATGGAATCTTCTGGTGTATTTTGAAGGCCCTTATCAATTTAGTACAAAATGAGGATGAATGAAGTTTGAGAGGTCTTGGCAAGATCACTCATCCCAGGTGTGAGTCATTCTCAGTTCACTCTTGGTTCTTTTGGTGTTAATTGTTCTGAGTCAGCCTCTCTGGGGGAATGACACAATTCTCAAGGTTCTTCACATGGTAAAACAGGTTTAGAAAACTGCTTCTTGAATTTTGAGTGAATGAATCAGCTTGGAGAAGAAAATAAATTCACAAAAGAAAATGGAAAGATGGCACCAATATGGGGCACATCTTGGGCTCCTGTCCTCCATGAAGGTAACTAAAATGAAATTTCAGAGGTCGCTTATATTACCAGAAACAGAAATGTACATTAAAACTCATACTTAGAGAAACACTTTTAAAGAAGAGGAATGAAAAGGGGAACACAACAGGATTTATATATATCATGCCTCTGCCAGATACCATTTTGACTTCAATTCACATTATTCTTTAGCAGTTGTACTTTGATGAGTTAGCATAGTTAATAAATCCAGCAATTATCATAGAAATCTTACACAATATATATTGTTCTGTAAACTAGTTGAACTGGCATGGAATAGGACTAGAGTGCTGGAGATGACATCAACAATGTTTGGGTTCATATCCCATTTCAAGAGGTTACTAGTTTTATGAACCTGAGCAAGACATGCGCTTTGATTGCTCATTTCATTAGCAGTAAAATGGTGAATCATGATATCTAATACTATTGCTATTGATGTTTAGTTATTTTCAGTCATGTCTGACTCTTCTTGACCCTACTTGACATTTTCTTGGCAATGATCCTTGAGTTATTTGCCATTTATTTCTCCAATTCATTTTACAGATCATGAAACTGAGGCAAACAGGGTTAACAGAGCTAGTAAATGACATAATCTTTTAAATTTTTAAGTGATATATAAATGTAATGAAAATGGTAAAGATGATGACAGAGGAAAACTCTCTATCCTCTATAAGACACTAATCCTTATTTATAATACCCCCAAAGTTTTGATCATTCTCTAAGTGCTAAGGTGATTTAAATAAAAACTGGTGAGAAAAACAGAAGAGTTTAATGGAAAGAATACTACACTTCAATCAAAACACTTTATTTAGAATCCCAAGTCTGTCATTTAAAGTCCTAGCTTTTAGTACATTATTTACTCTCTAGGAATATATAAAGAAAAAGTTGGGAGGAATGCTTAGACTAAATCATAATAAAATCAGTATTTAAAGCAACACAATTAGTCTAGCACTGAAATCATATTAAAAGTCATTGGAGGGGAGAAAGATTCTAAAAGAATGCAAAATATTATGGACTGAATGATTATCCCTGGTCCCTCAAAAAAAGTCAAGAAGACATCAATAAGTATTGACAAACATGTCCACTTTTTCATCTTTATGGATTTTTATTATAATGAACTACATCTGTATGAAAGGTATGCTTAGTTAAAAAGTAAATAGGGAACAGAAAGATTTTTTGCAGTCATTTTCTGTTTTATATCAAGTCCAGATATATTCACTGCATTATTCCATCACTGATCTATTAATGATTAGCAGAAGATATACTCAAAGAATGCCCCTCAGTCTAAGAAAATAATTATCAAGCCTGGAAATATTTTTCTATTACTCTTATTTTTTTAATTACGTGTAGAAACAATTTTAAGGAATTCTTTTCTGGCCTATTGGAATTGAAATTCTTTCCCTCCTTCCATCCCCTCGCCTTTCCTCAGAAGGTAAACAATATGTTATAGGTTATTTCAGTGTTTTATGCAATGCAAATTTCTATATTCCTCATGTTGTGAAAGAAGACATATCATGTGCTTGAACTAAAGAACTTAACAGAATCTGGTTACTGAATTAATTTATAATAGAATTCATTAGGCTCACCTTTTTGGGGATGTGGGATAGCAAATATGGAAATTTGAAGTTGATGGAGACTAATTTCCTGAAGTTTCTAACTTACTTGTATCTTCTTATGTGGTATAATTCTTTCCCAGATTTATTTTTTTCATTGGAAATATCTAGACACATGAGCTCTTCCCTTGATCCTTTTTTTTATTTTGGAAATGAAAAGCTTAGAGTAGATTTTTATGAAAAATATCATATGTAATATAAATGGAGGGATGTGGAAATGCTTCTGTATGCATGTGCATGCAAATTTGAGAGTAGTAGTAGTCCCTCCCACCAAAAAATAAGCTGTCCTTAGAAGACTCTAAACAACCTAAAGTCAGAAATATAAACTTTTCCAAGGAGTTGAGGACTATAGATGAGATTTTTTCAATGAAAGACTAAATTTTGTTTGCAATTACATAACATATGATTGTGATCAATCATATGTTTTTCCTTTGAGTTTCTACTCCCACAGTTCTTTCTATGGATGTGGATAGTGTTCTTTCTTATAAGTCCCTCTGGATTGTCCTTGATTATTGCATTGTTACTAGTAGAGAAGTCCATTGCATTTGATTATGCCACAGTGTATCAGTTTCTGTGAACATAAAATTTTAATTGAAAAATCAAACAAAAATAATGTTTCCCTTTGACACTAGTCAAGAAATGTATTTCCCAGTCTCCTTGAGTAAACCCAGATTGAGATTGTTAGAAGAGTGTGGTAGAGATGGAAGCACCAAGATAAATTGTAAACAACTACCTTCCAATCTTCTTCTGCATCCAGGACAGTGCTCTCTATATTGTAAATCCCTGATAAGTACTTGTTGAATTAAATCCCTAGTCCCTTCCAATTTAAAACATGAACTACTAAAAAAAATCATAAAATAATTAGTCTTCTAGTACAAGACTCTCCAAATTTTTATCTAGACCAACATTCATCTTTACCTCTAGACTGATAATAAAAGTCTTCCCAGATTGATACTAGGTATCAGAGTCTACCTTCAATTGGGATAATCTCTTTTAAAATAAAAGATAAATAGAATAATTACTTTCATAACATGATGAGGTATCAGAATGATAGCTCAATGTAGATTTAAGAAAAAGTATAATATCCACGATGAGAAATAAAGGGAAGAGGCAGCAAGGAAGGGGAAGTAACATTTTCAGTCCTCAAACTACATTATAAAGAACTAGTTATGAAAAACATTTGTTATTACTTTAAAAAAAGACAGGATAATAAATAGAACAAACTACACACAGGCAAATCAGAAATAAGGCAACTAAACAACTCAGTGTTCAATATACAAGAGAGCAAATTGCTTAGGAAAACTCTCTGATAAAAACTTCTGGGAAAATTAAAATCAGTCTGGCATATATCTGGCGTAGACCAACTCTTTATGACATATTCCAAAATACAATCTCAATGGATATATAACATTAATATAAAAGATCTAAATATAAAATTTGAAAGAGTAACAAATAATATCATATTCAAGGTTATAAGTGACAAATATATTCTTAAATAACAATAAATAGGATCTCAAAAATAAAATAAATAACTTTGATTATGTGAAAATGGAATGCTTCTCCACAAATAAAATTACTTCATCCAGGATGAGAAAGGAAGTGGTTTAACAGGGGAAAAAATCTTTGCATGAAATTTCTCTGATAAGGATTTGGCATCCAAGATATATAAACAATTAGAATATATCTTTATATGTATGTATGCAACCAAAGCCTCAATAGATGTGATCAAAATATAGAACAAATTCAAATGGAACAAATGAAAACTATTAACTACCATATTAAAGAATGTTCTAATTCAATAATAAGAGAAATTGAAATAAGACATGCTGAGATTCATTTTCTAACCAGCAAATTAGCGGGGATGATAAAAGATGGGAAGAGTCAACGTTAGAACAGTTGTGGGAATTTAGTCATATTAGTACATTGTTGGTGGATATGAGAATCAATACAACCATTTTGGAATACAATTTGAAAATATGCAAATAAAATTACTAAAATATCTATCTTCTTTCATCCAGATTTCCAGCTACAAGACTGATATTGATAAGAACATTCCTATTTATACCAAAACATTTGCAGCGCCATTTTTTTTGTTATAAAAAAGAATTAGAAAAAAATTAGATTATATTAATTTAAGAGTGGCTAAACAAATTGTGCTGTATTGTAAGAAATGACAAATATGACAAATACAGATAAGTAAGGAAGGACATATATGTATATTTATATTACATAACACATAAATATTATATATACTGATGCAGAAATAAAAAGAACAAATATATCCACACAATGGCTGCAACAATGTAAATTAGAAAGAAAAACCACAAAAGACCCAGTCAATATTGTTATTTTAAATATTTTATTAATATTAATATTTCAATTTTTAAATATTTTTGGTAGACTGACAAGCTTTGTTAATTTTCTCTTCTTTCTCCTTTTTTCATTTAAAATATTACTTGTCTAAATGGGTTTCTGGGAGGTGGGAAGGAAAGAAATAATGGAGGAAATTTTAGTTAAAAGAACTAAAATTTCTTTAAAAAATATAACATACATTAGAGACTTGCAAGTAATCAAGACATCATGTTATTTGTGTATTACAAAGAAAGCAAAACCAAGGCGGAATGGAAGGAGAGAAAGCAGTGATAGAGTTTGGCCTAAAATTCAATTCTTTTCCCGTTGTATGGTTTCCTTGCTTACTTCCTCCTTTCTGTCTACCTGTCTCTGTCTCTGCTTCTGTCTCTCTTTCTCTTCTTTCTGTATGCATCCTTCCTTCCTAAAGCTTAGAGAAGAACCAAAAAAGAAAAAAAAATAGCCTGGCCAATATGAGTGTGGCCCACACTGTTTTCTTTTTTCCTTGCACTGAGCATTTCCTGCAGAGATCAGATCTCACTGTGCATATTCCTGATCTTTTAGTTTTAAAGGCTTTCCTTTTATCCTGCAGGAAGAGGGGGTGATACTCAAAAGGCTGTTTGTTTTTGTGTGTGTTTTCTCTTTGGCTTTGGCTGATTATTTGATTGCTTAAGAGATGACTCCACTACTTAACTGAGTTGGATTTGTTTGCAGAGTCCTGAACCTTGGAGGTACTACTTTACAATTGTAGAGGTGACAAGTAAATGGAAAAAAGAGGAATAAATTAAAGGAAGATATGTTGAGTAAAATGGGAAAAGAAACAAAATGAATAAACAGAAAACTTTAAGTAAGGAAGGCTCTCATAAATAGAATTGTTCTTAAAAGGAGTGGACAGCATGAACCAATTAAACCCATTGAATTCAAAGTTAGTCTATGTTTACACATGCAAAGTAGAAAGAAAAGACAAAAATCCAGACAACTCACAAAACTGCTTTTGCCAGAAGTTTTCTGTCAAGAGGTTTTTATTTTTTAATTTTACTTTATTTTCCCCTCTGAATTATCCAGAAAATTGCCTCAGTTTCCCATTTCCTTTTGTGACTTCAATTCAACAAATACTAGAACATTTAATTAGGGGTTAAAGAAAAATGTGATGTATGGTTTACTATCTCTGCCTTCATGTGATTTAGGATTCCTATCCCATTTCTTCATGCCTTTCTGTCTGGTTGGGGGAAATGTACTAAGAAAACTGTGATAATGAGAACATTTGAGAGATAATTCCAAAAAAGTCATTTGAGGTCTGGGCGAAGTTTGTCACTAAGAAGCAAATCAGAAATGAATTAAAGGAGTTAGGTTTTTAAAGATGGAGTGGAATTCATTGGAATAGTCAATTGAGTTCATTTCAATAAACATTAATTAAACACCTACTATTTGTGTAATACACCATCACTGGAGACACAAACTTAATACTTTTTAAGTTCCCAAACTCAAGAATTTCCTAACCTATTAGAGGAGAAAAGAGAAGAAGGAAGGTAGTACAGGCATAATTACAGACAGCATGGGGTAGATGGGGTGTGCAGGGAGGGCTAGCATTTCTGATGTGAAAGCTTGCAGAGACCTTTTCAGGGGTACTCATTTACTTTTGATATCTACTTGTCAGCCTGTTCTCACCTTTGTCTCCAAAATGTTGTAACATGCCCACCTGCTACAACCCAGGAATACCTTCTCTGTTGACAAGCTAAACCAGTGATGGTGGATATATGGCACGGGTGCCAAAGATGGTACCACAGAGCATTCTCAATGAGCATGTGGCTGCCCCCCTCCCTCATTCATTAGTAGAAAGACAGAGAGACTGTGGTGGAACTGCTCTCTTCCTTTCCACAACACCAGATGACATTTTTCACATCCCCTGCCCCTCTATCCAGCAGCTAACGGGAGCACACAGGGAGTAAGATAGGCAGCTCATAGAGGGCAGAGCTGGAAGGGTGCAGGGTGTTTGGACCACTCCCTTCCCCTTTTCTACATTCACTGAGGACATTCCTCACTTCACCTGCCCTACCGCCTAGCAGCCCAATGGGAGTACTTCCTCCCTCCCCTGTGTGGGGTGATAGGGGTGCCTGACACTTAGTAGGATGGTGGGGTATGGCACAAGGTCTCTGGGGTGCAGCAGGCATGGCACTTGGTCTGGGTGTGGGAATGGGGGGGCACCCAGCACTCTGTCTCTGAAAGGTTCACCATCACTGAGCTAAACCATGTCTACAATATCTAACAGTCTTAATCCTATCAGAGACTTAAAGGGATGTCTATTCCCTGCATCAGTGGAATGGACAGTTGAGAACAATTTGTTACAACAATTATGAAGACCACTGAAGCAGACACTGAGGAGTGCCTGGAGTTTCGTCAAACATTGAAGATGCCAATGCCAAGTTCATCTTGAGCCATTAAGAGTCATCCTGACTTTTGACTTGACGCTGGACTTCATTGACTAGAAAAGAGAGTGAGGGTGATGATTTTGTGAAACTTTGCTTTGATTAAATCCTAAGCAAGTCAAAATATCATCCCTTGTGTGATGTCATTGGTCCTCTTCAAAATGAAGAAGGAACAATAGCATGAAAAAAGTCACAGAGGTAAGGATACAGTGGGTACATTTAGGCATCAGAGAATAGCTTAATTTTGCCAAATTATATCATCTGAGAGAGATATGACATAAGTTAGAAAGATAAGATGAGGACTTCAGAAGTCTCCCTAAACCTGAAGCTTAAATTCCCTTGAATCTCCTCAGCAAATAAAGTCTGTAGTAAAAGTAAAATCCCCTTTTACTTTTGGCAGGGAATTTGAATGTCAACTAGCAGCTACCTTTCCACCTCCCAGGAATCAGCATCAGTCCCTGAGCCTTAATCTGCACACCAAGTCCCAGATCTTCATTCCCTTACCATGATGCTTAATCTTTCTTGACCCTCTAAGAGCCCTATAAAAATCCCACAAAATTTTACTGGTTTTGGTGATCTCTTCCATCAGGTCCCCAGAGTATTTATTTCAATTATTCCTTCCTGTCTTGACTTTCTTAGTATATTTCCCCTCAATAAAGATTTCCCCTTTCCTTTCTCCTTGCTACCTCCCATCTTGTGTGGTTTTTTGTCACTTGATGGTTAGCCCTTCCTTGCACTGTTCTTTGGAATATCAAACTTCTGATTGCATTGACAAATGAAGATAAAGTAGGATTCGGAGATCAGTAAGACTATGTGATCCAAAGCTACCTCAAACTCCCAACCAAGTGGTGTCCTGACCCAGAACCTCACTATCCTCTGTGCCTTTTTGAGAAGTGTGAGTGTAGTGATGGATCTACACAAAGAATGGCTTTGGTAAATCTGTTAAATTCCTAGATATTATTTTCTCAGTTAAATAGTAACTTTTATTTGTGAAAGCACCAACTTCCCTTAAAGAGGTACATAATACCTGTTGAAGCTCTTCAGGTTCTAGCACCAGTACATTTCCCATCATCAATTCCTCTTTACTTTAGCACCATGATCAGTTGGCTCATTAGACAATACAGTGCTGAGAATGTGAAAAGAATGCTGACTATAATAATTATTTGGATTTGCTCTACTCTATTTTTTCCAGGGGTTTCTGATATATAACAATAATCCTTTGCCATTATAAACTGAGCTTGAGAAATGAGGACCACCAATCGAATCTGGACTGGACTGTTCCAGCTGAACTTGGTCTGGGAGCAGCCTTAGTGACTTTACTTATCTCAACTAGGAATAACCTCAGAGAGGTTCCAGATAAAATAACTCTTATCAGCCTATCTCCTTGGGGACTCCAAAGTCACTCCAAGGATTTACTGTCAAACCCATTTCAAGAATTTAGTGTTTTTCTTCTCTTCCCCCCAACCCCCGCCATTTTGAAGCAATATAAATAGCTAATTCCCATATCAAATGTGCTTCTCTCCATAGGAGAGGAGTTGCCACATGCATGAGAAGAGTGCAATAAAAATATCCTCAGTTTCTAGTGTCTTTCACTCGGTTCAACTCCAGTAGGTGACGTCAGATACCTGGGAAGGCAGTGGGATGACAGTGGAGACACAAACCATTCTTAACACCTATCTCCCCACAATTTTATAATCAGAATCATTACACTACCCAAATATTACAGGCCAGGTCTTCTGCCTGTCTTGTCCTCTAAAAAATGAAAGAATGGCAGAATGGATGCCACTGGACTTTGCATAGAAATCCTCAGAGTGTCCTGGGTAAGAGAAAGAAAGTAACCTTGAAAGTGTTCAACCTAGTGACTTTATTTCCCTAAACAAGTGGCATTGGTGCCTGATGGGACAGATTAACCAGCAAATCTAGGCTTGTCTCCATAGTACAAGCACTGACCACTTCCCTTTTCCTCCTTCCTGAATGATGATAGGTTTTAACTCCAACTTGATGGAGATTAGTATGTGGGTGGCTGGGTGACCTTGACTTAGGGTCCAGAGGATGGCATGACCACTATTATGCATAAAGAAGCCAAAAGTTTAGCTCCCTTCATTTTATTGCAGGCACTTTCCTTCTAAAAGAGGGCAGACTAAGTAGTGCTGCAGGATTTTGTTCTATGATGAGGATCATTGGACTCTCCAAATCCCTAAGGAAGACCAGGACACAAATAATTACTGATTTCTCTGCTGTAGCTGATAGCCTTCTAATATGGTAAAGCATGTAAGATAAAATAATACTAGTACTAGTAGTAGTAGTATTAGCAGCAACAGCAACAATACTAATGATAAAAATAATAATAATATTGGCTTTGTGCTTTACAGACAATTCTTACAAAGTCTGGAGCTTTGGAGTTTCCATATTCCACTCACTAAAGAATTTCAGATTGTGATAATGGACACATGCCCCTAACTTTCAGTTTGATCACCTTATACTCGGTTCCTCCTCAGGTTATCAAAATAAATATAACCAAAATAAAATAAACAAGCAACCAACCAAACAAACAAAAATATGAGGGGAGAAAGAAACTGAGACTGAAATCTCCCTGGAAGAGTCTGACTGCCTATGCTCTAAAGTGGGGGACACACAAAATCTAGACTTCTTTGTTAGAAGAAACTCTTCCCCATTTTGTATATATTAGAAGGGTAGGGTAAAGGAGAATCAGGAAAGACTTCAGGGGAGAAAATAACTCCTGAATGAGCAGCAAATTCTAAAAATATTCCATCAAAAATACAAAAGGAAGAAGGCGTTTAACAGCAGCAGTAGCAGCAGCAACAACAGCATGAAGTCAAAGAATAGGCAGAAGATTTCAGAGCCCCAAACCTGAAGGGATTTGCTGGCCTTGAAGGCTAGAATGAAGGCAGAGATGTAGTTTAGCTTCTGGGAAGGCATAAGCAACTTTCCCTTCCTTTTACTTCTCAGATTTTCTCATTATTCTTTGTGAGATCAAAGTACATAAATCATACTTCCTGAAGGTGATTGTACCTCTGGGCTCTGTCTTGAGTGCCCTAATCCTTTCTCTCTATATTCTCTCTCAGAGATCTCACCAAATCCTATGGGTTTAATGATCTCATTTCCTGAGTTCAAATCTGGCCTCAGACTTTACTCACTGTGTAACTCAGGGCACGTCACTTACCCCTGTTTGCCTCAGTTATTTCATCTGTAAAATGAGCTGGAGAATGAAATGGCAAACCATGGCAGCATTTTCACCTAGACAACACCAAATGGGGTCACAAGGAATCAGATGTGACAAAAAGGACTTAACCACACTATCCTTCAATCTTTCTGCAGCCTACTTAATCAAGTATTTATAGTGGTCCTTCCCACATGGTACTCCATTTCCTGTCGCCATACCTTTTCATTGCCACTCTATCCTTCCTCCAACACATGTCACTTCACTTCTGTGTCTTATAATCCCTAGTTCAGAACTCATCTTCAGCTCTGTTTTCTATATGAACCTTTTTTAGACCCACTGTGGACCTCCATATGTATGTGTCATCTCTGTTTAAGCTTCTTGCAGATAGGGAATTATTTTTTTCTTTGCATCCCCAGAGTCTAGCCTTTGTGTCTAGTACCTAATATGTGTTTAATACATTTTTTGACTTACTGATTGATTGACTTCTCTTTTCTAGAGCAAAGGGTTTTTTGAGAAAATAGGATCCTGCACCATAAGAACACTGGCTATGTGCTAAGATGGTAGCTTTTAGAATAGAAACTGATTAAGTGAGGTCTAGCCATCAGATTTTTTAAAAAAGAAGGTAGTTTTAACTTTGAGTTTCATACACCAATGAAATCACAAGTCCTATTCCTCCTCCACTCTGAAAAAGCCAAAGTTAGTTCATCAAAAGATTGAGAATATTTAATCAGAGCTTTGAACCTTCCACATGAATCTTCCACAGTCTCTGGGGGAAGAACAAGTTTTCCTCCAAATAGCATTTTCTTCTTCTAGTTTTGGGCCAGTGATTCTTTATCTATTAAATTGTCATCACCAAGTTGCAGTGGCAGCCTATTATTCAGTGTACTTGGGAAATACTCATGCAGAATATAATGTACTTTTTTTGCAATAAGTAAGGTCCCAAATGGGCCATTAACCTTTTAAAATGTACTAAGTTCTACAAAGAGAAAATGGTAGCACCATGAGCTGGCTAGGAACCTTTCCAAGGCACAGGGTATGAAGTGAGGTTATGCAGAAACTTACAACTTGCATGGGAAAGGGAAAAAACAATATGGTGTATGTGTGTGTATGATTTTGCATGTACATCCATTGGAAACACTTATGGTCAGTGTATAATTGATGTGAGATCATGGCTGCTCGTTCTCAGAATTCATAGGTCTATATAAGATCTACATGTATGTACTTCTCATTCTGGGGGGTTCTTTTCCATACTCTTCCATGAATTCTCAAAAGGAATCATAATCGATAACAGAGGTTTTCTTCTAGACATTAAAATAAAACAAAAATACCAAAGCAAAACAACAACAACAACAAACCCTTACTGTTCTGTGTTAGAATCAAAACTAAGTATTATAGTTTCCAAGGCAAAAGAGAAATATGGGGTTGGCAATTAGAATTACATTATTTTCTCAGGGTCAAACAGCTAGAAAGTATCTGAGGCCAGATCTGAATCCAGGATCTCCCATCTTTAGGCTTGTACCCTCTGTCCAATGAGTCACCTAGCCGCCTAGCTGCCCCTTTTCTCTAGACATATTGACGTTTCATATATGTAAGAGCAGGACACAAGATGTCAATATTTGGCCCCTTGTCCTCTTTATAATTGTAGATCTCTGTACCCCTAAACTTCCTACTCTAGTTTAGAAAAATCATTTTTGCAGTTGAGACTTCAGACAAGAAGGACAAAAAAGAGGCTATTATGATAGTATAGGCAAGAGGCTGTGAGGTGATGAGAACTTGAATTCAAATAGAGGCTATATGACCAGAAATGCAGATGTACAAATATATATATTCACATACTTCTTTCAATATGAGAGTGTCCATCCTTAAAGTTCAGTGTTTTTAGATTAG
Source organism: Gracilinanus agilis (assembly GCF_016433145.1). Lineage (NCBI taxonomy): Eukaryota > Metazoa > Chordata > Mammalia > Didelphimorphia > Didelphidae > Gracilinanus > Gracilinanus agilis. Next base: position 435,835,592 of record NC_058133.1, on the reverse strand, counting down.
TGAATTTGCAGGTTCCCTTCTGTCAGAGCATCTCAATATGCCAAAATAAATAAGTCAAATAAGGGGAGCCATTCCTTCTTTGTAAGTATTAGATAGGATACATATCTGAGGTGGGGGATAGAGGACTGAGATAAGGATGTAAATTGGTAAGAAATAATGATGAATCCTCTTTTCTATCTTGTAGTCCCATAAAAAGAACCCTACATTCATGCTATGGAAGAATTTTGTGGAATTCCAGTCACGTGTTAGATGTTATCATGCTAAAATTTTATTTTCCCCCTATATATCTGTCTCTTGAATCCCAAGGGTCTTTTCTTATTTATAGATGAGTTTTCTTGAGCTGATTCAATACTATTAAAATTATCTTGGGATTGAAACTTTAGAAAAGTTTAAAGAACTCGTTACTTTGTGTTTTACCAAACCCACTTAAATATGGGAAGGAGGGAGGGGAAAAACATTTATTAAGCTCCTATTCCATGCCAGCCATGTTAAATGCTTTTGCAAATATTTTCTCTTTTGATGCTCATATCAATCTTGGATAGGTGCTATTATGATCTTTATTTTACAGTTAGAAAAACTGAAGCAGATAGTAGTTAAGGGACTTGCCCAGAGTTCCAGAAGTAGTTAAATACAAGGGTCAGAAGTCAGATTTGAAATTGGAACTTGCTTCCAGGTTCATCATTCCAACATTCTATACACTATGTAATGTAGCTGCTTCTATGGGATATGAAACCATGGTTATATTGATGTAATATGGTCAGCCGTGCTTCTCATATATTGTATTTTCAGTAAGATTGTGATATAATTTTATTATATTTATTATTTTTTGAACTTTGTTACTGAGTAAATAAGGCTCAGGAAACTCTCTAAAGAATTTTTTTTAAATTCTAATGCACTTGCATTTATACGTCTTCCATTATTAGAGGTAACTTGGTATGGTGCATAGAACACTAGATTTGAATTCAAGAATACATGAATTAAAATCCTACTTCAGACACTAATCATGTGACTCTGGATAAGGTACCCACTCTCTCATAACTTCTCCTGTAAAATGAGGATGAAAATAGCATTTACTTCATAAGGTTGTTATGAGGATTAAATGATAAAAATGTAAAGTTCTTTGTAAACTTTAAAATGCTTTATAACAGTTAGTTAATATTTTATTATTATCATTATTTATAGAGCATGACTCAAAAGTTCAACAGAGGAGGACTTGAGTTTCATGGCAGCCCCTGAAAGTTAAACTAAACATGGCAGAGAAAGATGAAGAAATGGGAGGTGAAGAGAAGGAAAAAATATAGTACACAAGGAGAATGTACTTTGAAAACATACATTTATTATATAATTTGACAGATAGAAATATCAGAACATATTAGTTTTAAAATTTACTTCTTTAAAGTGGATACTATCCTTTACCAGCATAAATCAATCCTATGTGTTTTCCCCCATTAAAACTGAAAAATACAACACACAAATCCAAGGGCCCCTTCCTTTTCCACCCTTTTCCAATCTCACTGATAGAGTTTCCAAATAATTATAAATGCAGAGCCCAGCCCAGACAGCACAGTAGCTTGCATTCCAATCCATGTTCCACTTGTACTGAAGTATTCTGGAGCGAATATGTATTTACTCTAATTAGCTGGGTTAGGACGTTTGCTCCACCTTCTCTCCAATGGGTCATCTAACAATTCACCATCAGCCCTTGGGCTCCAGCAGTGTATATTATTTGAAAATTGAACATCTGTTTCAACAGGAAAGAACCAAAATAGTTGGCTATGCATTGGAGAGGGCTAGAACATGAAGCTTAGTTTGTTCCTGAGTTTAAATCTGGCCCATAAAAGCAGCTGGCAAGGGACTCAGACCAAGGGAAGCAAAATTAGATTTTCCCCATCATCTGTCATTCTTTGTTTTAAATGTGGAGTGTTGCCCAGCAAGCAAAACCTTGTATTGTTTAGGTTGTTTAGGAACTGATGTAATTTGTCCCAGGCCACCCTATTATAGAACTGTCATTAAGGATACACCCTTTATGCATTTGGGGAGTTTTTTTTTTGAGTTGAACATATATTTAAAAAGACTTTCCCATGGTCAAAAGTTTAATTTTAAAACAGAGGGGCTCAAAGAAGCTACCATATTAAGAAAGTTCATTTTAAAAAGTTTATGTACTTAATTCAGTGTCTAAAACTGAACTTTTTCCTCATTCTAGTCCAGGGGTCAGCAATGTATGGCTCTCTAGCCATATCTGGCTCTTTTGAGGACCAGATATGGCTCTTTCTGCAGGAGCCATAAAGTCAATTTTTTTTCACGTGCTGTTACAGGAGTGCTCACTGTGAGCACTGACAGACTAACTGCTACACAGTAACTAACAGTTTACTCATGACATCGTGTGTCACATGATACGTGTAGTGCAGAGGTGCTATCAACCCTGCAAAAGGCAAACTGCAGAATTTCTGACAGTTGAGAGGGTTTAGAACCCTGACTAGCAGCAGTTGATCCCAGAGGCTTGGTGAGAGCAGAAGGGTCAACTGAGCTTGGTCTTTGGGCTGAAACCTGGCCTTAATTCTGTGCCTTTTCTCTTGATATTTTGTAGCTTAGCTAATTCCTCTGGATTTCCCTGACCTTCCCTATTCCATTCTCCATTTCCTTTCCTAATTTCCTGTGGGTTTTGGGAGAAGGGTGGATTTGGGTGGTAGAAATCAAACTTTGAAGACTTAGGTTTTCCCCATAGACAAGTAGGGCTTACCCTTGATACTAATTATCTCCTGATTCATTGTGTATAACTTCCCTAACCTTAAAGGCAACAAAGCCTCCCAGGGCTGAGTGGGAGCAGGCTTTTGCTCAGTTTGCCCCATTCCTGTGTCTCTCCCCGACCTGGAGCTTCTCCCTAGGGCGGTTGTTAGAGAAACCTTGTATCCTTCTGTCCTTTTTAATCAACCCTGAAACTTAATAAACTCTGTTGTTATTTAATCAAACCTTTTGCTAAATCATTGGTTGAATGATAAAAGAGGGTTAAGGAGAGAAAGAAATAGTTTCTCTTTGGGTCCTGAGTGGAGCTGGAGGCGTCCATCTTGGAGGAAGTGGTGATCTCTGTACTTCCTCTGAGAAGCCTGTCTATTTCACAGACAGGGAAGAGCCTTGAGACTGTGTCTTTGTGAACTTGAGAAACTGACTAGAAAGCCCTCTAGTTAGTTTCAAACCATTCCTGGCTGGCCCTAACCTTTGTCTGTTAACCTAACCTAAGATCACGTTTAACAGATGGAAGTCTCAATGCCTGCATAAAGCTTAACCTCACCACATATCAACCAGACTACAAATCCATCAGCAAAACCATGCAGCACCAGAAGTCACATTAATGGTAAGAAGTACTTTATTTTTCATTGGTTAGCACATAACATAGCACATAAATAAAACGTTATTAAAAATAGTTCAGAAACTTATTGTGCTTTAAAAGTGTTGTTCTTACATAAAATGCACATATTTACTTGTATTCAGTGTTAAACATATTGTACGGCTCTCATGAAATTACATTTAAAAAAACGTGGCGTTTATGGCTTTCACGGACAAAAAGGTTGCCGACCCCTGTTCTAGTATTTCCCTTCCTCTAACTTCAATTAATGGCAGCACCATTCTACTAGGCTTTCAATGAATGAATGAATGAGAAGATATTTACCAAGCACTTAGGAGGTGCCAAGCACTGTGTTAAACACTGGAAATACAGAAGGATATAAAATACAAAAAACTGCCTCTGCAGTTGATCTGACTAATCTATGCCTTTTCTCTTCCAATTAGAATGTGAGCTCTTTGAAAAGAGGTTTTCAAAGCAGACAGCAACAGGTCCAATGGCAAGGTATAGGGGTCTTTTGAGTGCATCATTAGTCTCCTACCCTTTGAAGCTTTGACTCTTTCCTCTCATTTCATACATACAGTTAACAGTTACAGTTAAGGTCTTAATATTCCTATCAGTACTGCATCTCTCTCATCTTTCACCTTCACTCTACTCTTGCTGTAATCATCTTTCTTTTAGATATCATCCCTTTTCACCTATTGAGAAAACTGCCTAATTGGCCTTCCTATTTCCAATCCATCCTCTCCACCACCCATCTGCTGGCTAGTTTTTCTGATGTATTGATATGATCATATTATGCAATGACTCAAAAATCTTGAAATTGAGCCAAAAATCCTCTTGGAACATTAATTTGATTGATGTAACCTTTGAGCTATATAGTACGTGGCCAGAAGACTTCATTGACTTTCTGAATAGGAAAACTAAAAGGAATAGCAGCTATATAATGCATTAAGACTTTTACTACTACTGTGGAAACAAACACACCATAAAGAAATTACCCTCCTGGACACTTACCCACATTGAAGCCATTGGTCATGACCTTCTGAGGACTTCCTGCCATTTACAGTACCAACTAGAGCCATGGAGAAACAGCAGGTCCTGGGAGTGGAGAGTCACTACCTCCCTCTTCAAAAATTTTTGTCCTGTCCCTTGCTAATACACTATAGTGACGTTTCAGAATGAAAACTACACTGCAAATAGTTCTGAGCATGAGTGTGAATGCGTATTTTTACAAAGAAATCTTCTAGTCTTCTTCTTATATCTACTTCTCAGCCTCACTATTGTTTTGCTAAGTCAAAGGAAGACTGAGGAAGAGTAGAAAGGCATTTGCATTTCCCTCCTGCTCCAGTTTTCCTTTATGTTGTCTTATGTTGAACCCACTAAGAGTTGATATATTTTTAAAATATAATTTATAGAAAAATATCCCTGGTGCTACTTTGAATAGTTCAAAGGTCATATAGGATACTTCAGTCACTTTAAGGGGATATTTGTTCAATTCAAAGATTATTGAAAAGTTATGTACTCTGCCTAATGAATGTGTGGCAATGGAAAAATTTCACAATATAGTGAAATGTGACAATGGAAGAGCTTCACACCTTGTTTCTAACCTTGCAGTCTTCTGATCTCAATCAAACTGGGCTAGTACCCATTAATTGCTCAACCATCAATAATTCCCTAATGTGTGACAGGACTAGGACTGGATTTATGATTTTAGTAGTACAGGAAACCCTGGGAAAGGAAGGTGCTTTTTTTTCTTCAAATGCAGGTCAACACTTTTCAACTTCTTGTTCTAGAGCAGTGGTTCCCAAACATTTTTGGCCCACTGCCTCCTTTCCAGAAAAAAATATTACTTATCCCCCTGGAAATTAATTTTTTTTTAATTTAATAGCAATTAATAGGAAAGATAAATGCACCTGTGGCCATCACCGCTCTTCTGGATTGCTGTAGCACTCACCAGGGGGCGGTAGTGCCCACTTTTGGAATCACTGTTCTAGAGAGTTGCCTGGAGTCCTAAAAGGTTAAGTAACTAGCCCAGGGTCACCCTAGCAGTATATTTCAGATGTAGGGCTTAGTCACAGGTTTTCCTCATTTTAAGAACTCTATATATACACTACCACACTACTCCCTTTCCTTGAGGAGTTTATATTATAATGGGGGAAGTATAATATGAGATGAATTAATTCAGGCTATTCAAAACAAAAACATATTGATCAGCAAGGTACTGACAACTGGGAAAATTTTAAAGACCCGTGAAGTAGGTAATTCCTGACCTAAAGTTTAAAGGCATCTAGTTTTTCCAAGAATTGCTAATGATAAACATTCCAGGCATGGGGAACATCCTATGCCAAAATATGGAGGCATAAAATGTTATGTCTTGTGGAACGAATGTTAAATAATCATTCAGCAAATGATTATTTCTTGTATCAGACACTATAACCTAATTTGGTTACAGGTAGTTAATCTGGAAAGATTGCCTGAAGCCAGATCATAAATGTCCTTAAATTGCCAATGGCAGAGTAGTTGTTTTTTTTTTTTTTACCTTATGTACAAAGAGGTAGTCACTAAAATTTTTTTGAGTGGGAGAGTAAAATGTCCAAATCTGTATCTTAGGAATATTATTTCAGGGGCTGTGTGTAAAATAGATAGTGATAGAGAGAGACTGGATACAGGGAGACAAATTAGCCAATTGCATCTATGGTAGTGGTGACATTAGTAGTGAGAGAGAGTAGACAGAGGCAAGAGATGTTGAGAAGATGGAACTGAAAAGACTTAACCATTGACTAGATATGGAAGATTAATAACAGTGAAAAATCAGGGATGATTTCTAACTTGCAAAGTTAGATGACTGGAAGAATGGTTCTCCTAGAGAAATGTTAGGAGGAAAAGTTAGGTTTAGGGGAAAGGATAATGAATTCTGTTGGAGGCAAGGCATATTTAAGATGTTTTAAGGAAATCTAATGGAAATATCTAGGAGGCAATTGAAAATGTGGAACTAGATCATAGGAGAAAAATGAGGGCTGGATATATAGATCTGAAGACCAAAGGCATAGAGTTGTTTAGTTGAAAACATTAAGACTTGCATAACCAATAAATCAACATGTATTTGTTAAGGCATTCATGTGTCAGGCATTATGATTTTAGGTACCAGAGAAATAGAGATAATAATAATGATATAATCTCTTCCATTAAGAAATCTACATTCTGCCAGGGTAGCACAACACTATAAGAGCACAATATTATAACAGAAAAGAACTTTGGTCTAAGCAGTTATAGTGATAAAGAGTAGAATTAGGAAAATAATACATTGTTATATCCTTTTTGGAATCATTGATAATTTTATTTTATTATTACTCCATAACCCATGGGTGGAAATTGAGAGTAGGGGGAGTAATACCTATGTGGTGGCATCACAATTAGCAAGATGCTGACTAAATCCTTATATCATGATGGATGGCTAGATCAGATGACGAATGTTCTGGAATTCTTAAGCTAGGTAGATTTTGAAAGCTGAGGTAAGGATTTGTTTCCTCCCCTCTCAATCTAGTCAACTTTGCCTCAGTGCAAATCCCCAAATTAATTGAAAATAACTCAATCCCAGAGTAAAACAAAATCTCCAAAGGCATGATATAGCCCATAGGGTCACTGCTCCTGGTGGGTAGAGGTGGGAAGAGTCCAAAAGCATTAGGGGACATAGAATGTGGCTGAGGGGTGATCTTGTTAAGGAGATGGAGGAGAATTGGCTCTACAGGCAAAAAGAGAATCATGACAGGACAGTGCCAGAAAAATTCAGGGAGGAGAAAATTTCCAGAACGTGATGTAGTCAACAATGACATATGCTGCAGGAAAATTGAGGGATATGAGTATTGGCACAACTAGGAGGCTCAGTGGATTGAAAGTCAAGGCTTCAAGATTGGAGGTTTCTTGAGAAAAATACATCAGACTTAACAACAAAGAGATCTTTGGGACTTTGGAGACAAACTTTCAATGAAATGATGGTGTCAGAAGCCAGATTGCTTCAACACATTAGTCATGTCTGACAATTAACTCAATATACATCTATAGGTTACCACCTCTATGATAAACTGCAGAAGAGGCATTTTCACCCTGCCCAACCCTATTTCTTGTGCTCCATCTCCCCCCATCTTTATGCATTTTCTCATATCATTAATAGATTCCTCATCTTATACCTCACCTCCCTCAATTAAAGTTCTGCCCTTCTTTCAAAACTGAACTCTGATGTCTCATCCACATGAAACCTCTTTTGACCTTTTCTCATCAAGGTGAAAGTGATTCCTTTCACCCTAAGTTTCTTATTTCACTTTGTCTGGTCCCCTCCTTTGTGCCAATCTTAATCTTTATTGAATCCTAGCCATTTGTGTCCTTAGGATTTTTCCTGTTCAAAGTGTTAAGAGCAGGGCATGTGCCATTTTAGTCCTTATAAATTTTTCAGCACCTTAGATATACTAAGTAGGTGCTTAATGAATTCTTTTGAATTGAATGTTCCATAGCACTTATCATAATATATAAAAGAAGAGTTATCCTTTTTTTCCCAAGCCTATTAATTGGCATGACGAAGAGGGAAGAAAGGATGTACAAAGACAGATGGAATGAATGGAGGCAGTGTGTTATATTGGGTTGGAATGTCAAAACATTGGGCTTAGACTTAGGAATATCAGACATTAAATTCTATATCAGACATTTACTAGTTGCATGACTCTGGAGACGTCACTTAGCGTCTATAGGCCTTAACTTTCTCAGTTTCAGAAAGGGAGAAAAAAATACCACCTTTCTAATAAGGAAGTTAGCAAGATCAAATGAGATTACTATCGTGTAAAGCCCTTTGAAAGCCTTAAGATACTACATAAAAATCTTGTATTATTAGATTCTGAATATCTAGCACTGAATTAGTTGAATAACACTGAATTTCTTTTTATTATGTTACTAGTGATTTTATTGCTAATGGCAATGTACTATAATGGAAAAGGCTTTAAGAGTCTGAAGATTTAGGTTAGAGATATGGCTCTATCAATTATCTGACCCTGGTCATTATTATATTTAACAAATATTGTTTCATTGTCCTAATCTGGACTTGCATGACTTGTATTACAGAATTATTAGTGAAACTGAAATGATAATGGACAGAAATGAGAAGAGTTTGTAATATTTAAAGCTATCTAGTGGCAGCTAGGTAGCAAAGTGGATAGAGTGCCAGTCCTGGAGTCAGGAGGATCTGGATTCAAAACAGACCTCAGATATTTCCTAACCATGTATCCCTGGGCAAGTCATTTAACCTCATTAGCCTAGCACTCGCTGCTCTTCTTAAAACTGATACTAATTCAGAAGGTATTTTTAAAATTATGAAAAATTAAGGAAGAAGGTTCAACTTGTTGATTTCATCTAGACATTGATCTTCCTAACCTCTTTATGGCCTGGAGAGGATACTGAGTTCTTTGAGTTATTTCAGGGATGTGCAAATTCTGGTGAATGTAAAATTTGTTCTTGAAAATGTTGGATTATGGTCCTGTAAAAGACTGAGTTTGCTGTTCAATTCTAAGCCAGAAAATCTCTTTACTAGTGAGTGATGCATTAGGTGATTAGCTATTTGGCCAGAAACCCTAATCATGTCTTTTTGCCAAATTTCAATATATTTAAGTGTCAGAGGGGACACATATATATGTGGCTGTCATAAAAGGCATCTTTCAGGTCTTCAATAGTCTGTGACCTACAACAGAATTTAAAAAAAAAAAAAGGTAATGGTGAACGGTTCCTTTTGGGGTCCAAACTGGAAGCATCCGCTCTGGAAAGAGTGAGTTGTTTCATCTGACTGGCAATGATACCAGAAGAAGATGCAGAGAAGGCATCTAACTATATGAGTACCCAAGTTCCCTGAGGCCAGACATGCATACCTCTGGCTACCAGGCAGAGATTTGGGTTAGATTAGTGGTTAAAACAGGTAGATGGCAGAAATTGATTGTTAAGATGATTAATCCTTCCCCCTTCAAAACAAGAAATATATGATTTTAGGCTTTAGTATTATGAGCACCTCATTTGTTTCAGCAATGAGTTTGGTGAAGTGAGAGGAATAAAAGAAAAGGACTGAGGCTCCTAAGAACCACAAGGTTATTATAACATTTACAAATGTTAATTGGGGGCACAGTGGACAGAGTGCTGGACCTGGAGTCAGAAAGACCTGATTTCAAATCTGAACTCAGACATTTGCTAGCTATGTAACCCTGGGTAAGACACTTTACCTTGTTTGCCTCAGTTTCCTCATCTGTAAAGTGAGTCAAAGGAGAAAATGTCAAACCACTCTAGGATCTTCACCAAGAAAACTCCAAATGGAGACATAAAAAGTCAGACTACTGAAACAATCTAACAACAACAAAATGTTAATTTAACTATTGCTACTACACGTATGATATCATTGTCCAATGACGCAGGGTGAATCAACATGAACATACTGTCGTAGGCAACTGAATCATATTAATACAGGCATTATGTTAAACCAGTTGGAAAACCAAAGATGTAGCCAAGTAGAAGGGTGATGATTCATAGGTTCTGTTTGGAGTGAAAATTAAAGAAGCTGGTCAATTCAATTTCTTAAAGGCAGGAGCTGGTCATTTGTGTCCTTGTATTCTAGTGTTTAGCACAGTTCTTTGTGTAGGGAGCATTTAATATTGAAGCAAATTGAACTGAATTATATGTCTAAAGGCAATCATTTCATCGGGAACTTGATCACATCTGCAGTGTAATTGCTAACCATAACCAAAATGAAAATCATGAAGACACTTGTGACTTCTGAGCTAATCTCTGTTGAGGATAAAGAAATTCCAAGAGGAATTTAGCCAGATTCTCAAAACTGGTTTTATATCTATCATCTATCTATCTATCTATCTATCTATCTATCTATCTATCTATCTATCTAAATATCTAAATATCTTGATACCTGATGGCTTTCATATTAAGTGATAAGAATAGATAGAATAGGACAGTATGGCAAAGAGTATTTTGGAATTATAGTTCAGGTTTAGGAAATGAAAAAAAAATCAAAAGCTTAGAGATCACTAAGACATTTCTTGCTAATTTATCAGTAATGTTTCCTTCAATTGCAAACTCAGAAGTTTGATATGATCTGATATAAATATATGTGTATCTTATAAAATTTATGCATGTATTCCCATATATGCATATTATTAAATAAATATGTATGATCTATATGAATATGTATATCCATGCATATATTTGTATGTACAGATATACATTTGTGGGGGTATATATAAACAAATTTCATCTTAAGATAAAAACACATTTTTTTGTCCTCATCTGAGAGCCATTTCAGAAAAAGATGTCTTTGAGTAGTTAGATTATATACTGCTTTCATAGAATGAAAGATCAAAATCAACACCAAATCAAAATAGATAAAAATGAGGGCATGTGTGCAAATTCCTCACTTTTAACTTCATCTTTTCAAATAAGTTACTGACATCAAAAAGATGGAAAAGAGATAAAGGCAAAACACATAGACTCTGATTATGGAAAGCAGTTGTCAAAAGGAGGACAAGTAAGTCCAGGTATAGCGTCAGTTGTAAACAATTGATTTCTTTTCCTAATGGAAAGAAATGGAAAAGAAATAAAAAACTTCCTTTGAATATAAACTTCTTTTTGAAATATTATAGAGAATAGTGGAAGATTATGAGTAGGCTCATTTCATATGACAGTAAAAAGTTGTAGAGGGAAAACCAGAAATCATAGAATCAGAGTTACAGGGTATCTTATGGGCCACAGAATCTAACCCCCTCATTTTATAGATAAGGAAATCAAAGCATAAATAGGTTAAGGGACTTGAATAGGTGAGGAGAGATTTTAATTCAGATCCATCCTAATTTTGAGACTTTATTCGTTTTATCCTTCACTCCACATTGCTTCCCTAAGCAAAAAGCTTAGTAGAAAACCAAACTAAGCCAAGACATAACAAAAAGGAATTAAACAAATAAAAAAGAAGTGGGTTTGTCAGAGTTTGTAAAATCTGTCATCACTATTCATGATAACTACCACATTTATATTCTAAACAGATTTTCAAAGAATGTGTCATAAGCTTCTATTAGGTGTGCCATGAATTGTATAGAAATTTTATCTGTAATCTCACATGCATGTGAATGTTCATTCAACTATGTAAACACATAATTGTAATCTCCTGACTCTCCCATCCTGTCCTGATAATTCTGACAGCAAAAATAATATTTTAAGTAAAAATATTTATATTTGTATGAGAAAAATATTGAAAATTCTTTCTCTAATACATCAATAACAAATGTGCCATCTGAGGAAGTAGAAATGGTGATTAAAATCCTTTTCAATCTGACCTTTCACTTTGTTATTTAACTGAAACCATCTTCTCCAAAATAACAAAGGTCTCTCAATTGACTGATTTAATAGTCTTTTTGCAATTATGATACTTCTTGACTTCTCTGAAAAGTTTCCCAATGTCTACCACTTTCTCTTTCTAGATATTTTCTCCCTTCTCGGTTTATTTATTTATTTATTTGTTTATTTATTTGTTTATTTGTTTATTTATTTATTTGTTTGTTTGTTTAAGAACTGCTCTCTTCTGTTCCTCCTTTCTCTTTGACCTCTCCTCAATCTCTTTTGCTAGTTCTTTATTTGTGCAGGCCTTTATTTATTTATTCATGCCATCCTTTATTCATGGTAGGTCTCTCTCAAACACTCTGCCCTGGGTCCCCTTATATTTTTATTCTATATTGTCTCAATTAATTATTTCATTGGTTCCTGTGAGTTCAATGAACATTTCTATGTAGATCATTCCCAGATCTACTTACCCAGTTCTCATCTACTAGGTTATATTAACATACCTCTAACTGTTCCTTATACATATTAAATAGGATTAACTTGAAGAAATCTCAACATATCCAAAATGAAAACTCATTATCACTTTTAGGAAATAATTTTCTTTTCTAAATTTCACTGTATTGAGGGACATTCACCCTGATTTTCAACTTCAATGTCATCTACAATTTCTTACTCTTACTTCACATAGCTAATCCATTGGCTAATCTTCATGTTTCAACCTTCAAAATATTTCTTCTGTATATCTTCTCTTACTTTATAAATCACAATCCAATATCAGGCTCTGACCATCTATTGATTAGATGAATATGATAGTCTTTTATGTTAAATTTTCCAGATTATTTTTAATAGTTTTTAATAATCACTTTCTGACATTTTGCAATCTATATTTTCTCCTTCCCTCCTCCTTCTCCATCCTTTCTAAAATGTGTAAGGATCAGGGATGGGACAAAAAGAGCCAGAAGAAGGCTGTTGGTGACAGTTGGTGACAGTTGGGACCAGAGAGGATTTGGGGTTTTTCTCAGGAGGAGGAAGGAGGAGGAGGACTTCCGAAGGAGCACTGAGAGAGGGAGGAGGAGAACATCCCAGCTCTAATCCAGTCCTGAGGATCTTTCTTTGGACATTGATACCCTGATTCCCTGATCAAAGGCATCCCATCGCTTCTCATCCATCAAGACTTCAAATGTTGAGACAGCTAAATTTTGAGACTCCATTTTGGGAGTGATTCTCTTAGGCTCCTTTTCCCATTACCCAACCTTGCTGAGAGACCCTTTCCGGTCAAACTTACAATCATAGAAAAGAATAAAAACAGAAACAGAAGAAGAAGGGACAAGGCGGGGCAACGCTTAGGAGTGGGAACCCCAAAGTTTCCCACCCGAGTGACCGGCTCCATAGAAATAGAGAAGAGGGCACCCCCAAAATCTCTCTGCCTTTCACCCCTTTCCTTAACCCCTGAATTGTGAAGAATAAAAGCCATTCATTAGTCAGATAGTGTTCCAAAGTGCCTGAGAGACAAGGGGGAGGGGAATCACAGCTTGGTCTAGCTGCCTCCATCTTGAAGCCAGACCACCTGCTTTGAAGTTGACTGACCTCGGGGGAGGTTCACCTGAACCTCGCCCTCATTCAGAATTATTTTGGGGTCCCCCATACCTAATCTTAAAGGGAAGCCCTGCCCCTAACTCCTGTTGGGTGGCACAACCATCCAGGTCACCCAGTTTGGGGGTGACACCCCCTCAAAGTCTTGGGAGTGCATATTTGGCAGGAGGGGAGAGGTAGAAGAGAGTCTCACCCACATAGATTCTCTCTCTTCCTTCAGTCATAACATTTGGCTCTCTTATTCTTACAGATGGCAGGTAATGAGGTAGGTTGTACATGTGTTATCCTATGATACATATTTCCATGTCCATAATATTGTGCAAGAAAACACACATTTACACTAGAGAAAAAATAATGGAGAAAGTAAAATGAAAAATGGTATGCTTCAATTTATATTTAGATTGTCAGTTTCTTCTAAAGCAGGACATAGCTTTTTTCATCATGTCTCTTGGAGCTGCCTTGGATCCTTGTATTGCTGTTAATAATTAAGTCATTCATAGTTGCTCATCTACTTTACTGATGTTACTGTGTATAACATTCTTCTTTTTCTACTCACTTAACTTTGCTTCATGCCATATACATTTTCCTTCCTTCCTTCTTTCCTTCCTTCTTTTCTTCATTCCTTTCTTCCTTCCTTTCTTCTTTCCTTCCTTCTTTCCTTCCTTCCTTCCTTCCTTTGTTTCTTTCTCTCTTCCTCCCTTTCTTTCTTACCTTTCCTTTCACATAGCTAAGATTTGAATCCAAGACCTAACTTCTCCAAGGCTGGCTCAAAATCCAGTGAACCACCTATGTGCCCCCATATATGTCTTTCCGAGTTTTTTGTTATAATATTTTTCTGCATTTCTTATGGCTATATTAGTCTACTAACAGGCCTCTCTATTTTTATTGTCTCCCTACTCTAAGTCATCGTTCACTCAACTCAATTTTTCCAAGATGCAAGTCTAACCTTCTTTGCTAAGAAAATCTAAAATGAAATCACAGAGAATTGAACTATACTAATTGACTAAACAACAAAAACAACAAAAGTTCTGACCATGTCCCCTTTCTATTCCTGTTCTTGCCCAAAAAGCTCCAATAGTTCTAATAGCTACCCATTACCTCCAGAGTAAAATACAAACTCCTTTATTTGGTATTTAAAACAGCCATTTCCAGCCTTCCCAAATATTTTATACAATAATCCCCTCCAAACATTGCATTGGTGTACTTGCCATTCCTTGAAAACTGATATTACTTTTCACAATTCTTTTTTTTCCGCACTGGCCACTGGCAGTCCCTCATGTCTCGGAGACTCTGCCAGTTCACTTTTGTCCCCTAGTTTCCCTGTTTTTCTCAAGATTCAGCTCAAATACTACCTTCTGTAGAATATCTTTCCTGGTTACTCCCACATCTCTAGTTGCTAATTCCTTCCCCTTTCATATCATCTTTATATATTCTACATATATCCTATATGTAACTAGATATTTATATGTTGTCTCATCCATTACAATGAATATTCCTTGAAAGCAAGAACTATTGGATATTGCTAATTTATTTATTTATTCATTTATTTTGTTTGTTTGTTTTTTTACTTTTCCTTGTATCTTTAGCACTTAGTCTAGTTTCCTGCACATATTAAACACTTAATAAATATTTGTTGAGTGACTAACTTGTTAAAAGATGATTGGGACGTAACCATTATTCACTAAAGAAGTAAATAAAGGGAGTTAGCTGATTTTAAAAGCCATCTAAGGATTAATTTTTACTACATCTCCAGGAAAAGAAGTTACTAAAGGACTGGGGGAAAAGAATAGATTGTACTCTTCGCAAAAAAAGAAAAATTGAGAATATCACTAAGTACTTACTCAAATAGCTAATTTCTCAACTATATATTTTGTTTTATGTGAACGATCTACATATTTATCTAGGTATCTGTATTGGAGAACCTCATGTCTGCCTCCTGTTTACCCTGGCTTCCTCTAGGTCCTAGCTAAAATCTCTCTGGTTTTCTTTATTTCTAACATTTTCCTTTAGTGGATTATCTCCCATTTATTTTGAGTAAAGCTTCGTCATACATTGTTGTTTGCATCTTGTTTCATCCATTAGGCTGTGAACTTCTTGAGAACAGGGGCTGTCTTTTGCCTTTCTTTGTATCTCCAGTACAACTCAGAGTCAGGACTTTTGTAACCTATGTCTATTTGCCTCCAAGGTCAAAGCTCTAACCATTGCTTTTCTTATCTTCACCATGTTTCCTAATATTTGTAGTAGAATTCTCCTGTAATTATACACCAAATTACCCCTGATCAAAGAAATTTGTATCATAACAGGAATAAGGTATATACTTCTTTGGGTAATCTAAGCAGCTTTTTAAAAGCCAAAATGTGTGACCACATAAAAGGCCAGCAGACCTTATTTAATATTCATGATAACAAGGCATTAGCAGAAAAAAAACAGATGTTAAAAATATTAATTATATATTTTCAATTATTCATGTACATAGCTGATTCTTGAGGCTAACACAAGTGTCCAAGTAATAACATACATAGACAACATCTGAAGACCAAGAGGAGGAGTAGGATAGAGAAGACTTCCCAATTTGACTGTCATTCCACATAAAAATTGTTAATTAATAGAGATGCTAATCATGACATTGGGAAAGAACAGAGTCAGGCTATCTGGAATTATTTCCATTGCTTCCACACACAAATACACACATATACATTCCCATCATTCTTATGTGTATGAGTAACACATCCCTTCCTCCTTTCATATGGGCACAAAGGGATAGAATACCAGAGAAACATCAAATCAATTATTTCTCAAGTTTCACTATGGACTTACAGAGGAGAAAATGAAAGAATGGTCTAAAATGTAAATTTCATATTTTGGAGAGAATCCTGTAGCAAACAATAGTCTAAATCCTTATTTTATATAATATGAGATGGGACAATCTTGCTTTCTCTCTAAAATGAATGATAGGGAAAGTTGGGTAAATATGAAAGTGGGCTTGACCTAAATTTCATTCCAGTATTAAATTTTAGTCCCCTCAAGAAAGGACTCAAATGTTTTTATTGCTATGTCATTTAATTTAATTTAGCATTTTGTACATCTAGTATAAAATTAAATGTTGAAATTAGAATAATACATCAGTTTGTGTAAATCTTTGCAGGTTTTTCTGAAATCAACCTGTTTGTCATTTCTTATAACAACATATTATTCTATTACAAATATTATATCACAACTTGTACAGTTACTCCCCAATTAATGGACATCCCTTCAGTTTCCAATTCTTTGCCACCATATATAAAAAAGAACTGTTATGAATATTTTTGAACATATATGACCTTTTCCTTTTTCCTTTGACTTCTTTGGGATACAGATTTCTTAGTGGTATTATTGCTGGATGATCATTTCCTTTTTTTGACTGTGTTACTAAACAAATAGTACATATAAATCCTAGGAAATACAGTATGCCTAGATTTCAACTATAAATTTGACCTTGAAGTCAATAAGACATGAGTTCAAATCCTACCTCTGAAAAATACTAGTGGTATGACTATACCCAAGCCAATCAATTCTGAAAAACTACATATGAATTGCCAATGAATTATAGATGAATTGGCAATCTCCTTCTTTAACTCTGCCTCCTGACTTTCTCAGCTTCCTTTAAGTCTCAGTAGATTAAGTGCCGAATTTTCCAACTGGAAAGTCCCACATAAATATAAATTATTACTGATACAAGAGGAGGAAAGATGCTCTGAATATTTAGGATGGTTTGGTGAAGCTTCAGAGGTGGGAGAGAGAGAATATTTTCAGTATAGGGGCAATAAAATTGTAAAAATGTTTGTAAGAAAATAACTAGTTTGATTTTTATGGAAAGATGAGGGTAGATATGGTGACATTAGAAAGTTATTGTGTTCATTTGATTTGGTGGGTAAAGTGAACTATTTTATATGGTATATTTTATAAAAATTAAACTAAATAATTCAGCAAGAACTTTTTGTTTATAACTAATTACAATACTTCATATTAAATTTCTTTATTTTATAAATTGTGTTGAATATAAGTAACATTTAAATGAAATAAATTACAAATTGCATAAAGGTAACATAATATGACAATCATATATAGATTTCAGTTTAATATTAGATATTTTTATTTGAATTAAGGCTTTTTTATAAACCCTTAACTTCTGTGTATTGACTTATAGGTGGAAGAGTGGTAAAGGTAGGCAATGGGGGTCAAGTGACTTGTCCAGGGTCACACAGCTGGGAAGTGTCTGAGGCCGGATTTGAACCTAGCACCTCCTGTCTCTAGGCCTGGCTCTCAATCCACTGAACTACCCAGCTGCCCCCTGAATTAAGGCTTTTAATATTTGATTCCACAGATCTTGAATTTGATTCCATATTGAATTTATTTGTATATTTTGATATAAAACAAGAATAAAGTGAAAATACTTACATAAATATATGCTGAAAAATGGCATGAGATTTATTAGATTTCTCGTTGAGAGAAAATTTATTTAAAAATTAGCCACTTAACTAATGAAAATTAAGTTTAGCCACAAAATATTTACTTTTCTGCTTTCTGATAATTAAGAAGCTTGTAGAAATAATCAACAACTTTAGAAAAGTTGCAGGATACAAAATAAGTGTACATAAATCATCAGCATTTCTATATATTTCCAACACATTTGAGTAGCAAGAGGTAGAAAGAGAAACACCATTTAAAATCACCCTAGACAATATGAAATGCTTAGGAATCTAGCTACCAAAACAAACCCAGGAATTATATGAACACAACTACAAAACACTTTCCAAACAATTAAAACTAGATATGAACAACTAGAAAAACATTTATTACTCATGGGTAGGACAAGCAAACATAATAAAAATGACCATTCTACCCAAATTAATTTACTTATTTAGTGCCATACCTATCATACTACCAAGAAATTTTTTATGGAATTAGAAAAAAATATAACAAAGTTCATTTGGAAGAACAAAAGATCAAGAATATCAAGGGAAATAATGAAAAAAATGTGAAGGAAGGTGGCCAAGCAGTACCAGATATTAAACTATACTATAAAGCAGTCGTCATCAAAACAATATGGTACTGGCTAAGAGACAGAAGGGAGGATCAGTGGAATAGATTCGGGGTAAGTAACATCAGCAAGACAGTGTATGATAAACCCAAGGAGCCCAATTTTTGGGACAAAAATCCACTATTTGACAAAAACTGCTGGGAAAATTGGAAAACAATATGGGAGAGATTAAGTTTAGGTCAACATCTCACACCCTACGTCTAGTCAAATTCAGAATGGCTAAATATAAAGAAGGGAACTGTAAGTAAATTAAGTGAACACAGAATAGTATACTTGTCAGATCTCTGGGAAAGGAAAGATTTTAAAACCAAGCAAGAATTACAAAATATAATATAAATAATTTTGATTATATTAAATAAATAAGTTTTATGTAAACAAAAACAATGCAACCAAAATCAGAAGGGAAATAACAAATTGNTATAACAAAGTTCATTTGGAAGAACACAAGATCAAGAATATCAAGGGAAATAATGAAAAAAATGTGAAGGAAGGGGGCCTAGCAGTACCAGATATTAAACTATACTATAAAGCAGTCGTCATCAAAACAATATGGTACTGGCTAAGAGACAGAAGGGAGGATCAGTGGAATAGATTCGGGGTAAGTAACATCAGCAAGACAGTGTATGATAAACCCAAGGAGCCCAATTTTTGGGACAAAAATCCACTATTTGACAAAAACTGCTGGGAAAATTGGAAAACAATATGGGAGAGATTAAGTTTAGGTCAACATCTCACACCCTACATCTAGTTAAATTCAGAATGGCTGAATATAAAGAAGGGAACTGTAAGTAAATTAAGTGAACACAGAATAGTATACTTGTCAGATCTCTGGGAAAGGAAAGATTTTAAAACCAAGAAAAAATTACAAAATATAATATAAATAATTTTGATTATATTAAATAAATAAGTTTTATGTAAACAAAAACAATGCAACCAAAATCAGAAGGGAAATAACAAATTGGGGGAAAAATCTTTATAATAAAAAACTCTGACAGGAGTCTAATTACTCAAATATACAAGGAGTTAAATCAATTGTATAAAAAATCAAACCATTCCCCAATTGATAAATGGGCAAGGGACATGAATAGGCAATTTTCTAATAAATCAAAACTATCAATAAGCACATGAGAAAGTGTTCTAAATCTCTAATAATAGAGAAATGCAAATCAAAACAACTCTGAGGTATCACCTCACACCTAGAAGGGGAGAGTAAAGAGTGTTGGAGGGGATGTGGGCCAAATTCGGACTTAAATGCATTGCTGGTGGAGTTTGAACTGATACAACCATTCTGGATGGCAAGTTGGAACTATGCACAAAAAGCTCTAAAAGACTGCCTGCCCTTTGATCCAGCCATACCATTGTTGGGTTTGTACCCCCAAGGAGATCATAGATAAACAGACTTGTATGAAAATATTTATAGCCATGCTTTTTGTGGTAGCAAAGAACTGGAAAATGAGGGTATGCCCTTCTATTGGGGAATGCCTGAAAAAATTGTGGTATATGCTGGTAATGGAATATTATTGTGCTCAAAGGAATAATAAACTGGAGGAATTCCATGTGAACTGGAAAGACTTCCAGGAATTGATTCAGAGTGAAAGGAGCAAAGCCAAAAGAACATTGTACACAGAGACCAATACACTGTGGTAAAATAGAATATAATGGACTTCTTTACTAGCAGCAATGCAATGATCCATAACAATTCTGAGGGACTAATGGAAAAGAGCGCCACCCACATTCAGAGGAAGAACTACAGAAAAGGAAACACAAGAAAAGCAACTGCTTGAATACATGGGTTGATGAGGACATGATTGGGGATGTAGGCTGGAAACTACCACACCAATGCAACTATCAACAATTTGGAAATAAGTCTTGATTGATGACACAGGTTAAAACCAGTGGAAATGCGAATTGGCTATTGGAGTGAGGAATTTGTGGGATGAAGGGGAAAGTAAGAACATGAATCACGTAACCATGATAACTTTTCTAAAAAATAAAAATTATTTTTAAAAAAAGAATGTGTTTTCTTTTTCCTTTAGGAAAGCGTCTTTTAGTTTTTTCTTCTTTTTATCATCTTAGCTATCATTGTAGCACAAAATAACTGTATTGTTTGTGTCTTTTAATATTACTTAAGACCTTTTTTAATTAAAACTATGTTAATGGTCAGATCTAGGGAGAGGTTTTATTTTATTTTTGTTTTAATGAATGGAACAGATATGGGCATCTTTTATGCAGTAGAAAATGATCCAAGAGAAAGGGAGGGATTGAAGATTAGACCAAAGAGGAATAATGATGGAGGTCATCTGCTGGAGTATATGGAAAGGTTATCAAGGATGTATGAGAAAGAGGTGACTTAGGCAAGAAAGCTTATCAGAAACTGAGGTACGAAGAAGAAAATGGGGAATTATATTGAGGGATTATAAGGTGCAGAGTAGGGATACTACAAGATTTTAATTTCTACTAATTAAGTCAGAAAATTATCTCTAAGTAGTGGTGATGAACTTTGATGGTAAAAGGAGGAAATGAACTAAAAATAGAACTCCACTCTGTAGAGTATAGCATTGTTTTTTTGTTTGTTTGTTTTGTTTTGTTTTTATTCTGAATTGATTTAGGGAACTGTAGCTGAGAAGTTCCCTATTCCAGGGATGGACAAACTACTGCCTGAGGGCCAGATGTGGCCCCTTGAAATGT